>NW_003852402.1:25751558-25828896 GCF_000181295.1 Otolemur garnettii | reverse complement strand
CTGCACTTTCTTCTAGTATTTTTATAGTTTCATGTCTTAAGTTTAAATCTTTAATCCAGTGAGAGTCTATCTTAGTTAATGGTGAAAGGTGTAGGTCCAGTTTCAGTCTTCTACAGGTTGCCAGCACCATTTGTTAAAGGGGGAATCTTTTCCCCACTGAATGTTTTTAATTGGCTTGTCAAAGATCAAATAATGGTAAGTAGCTGGGTTCATCTCTTGGTTCTGTACTCTGTTTCATACCTCTACCTCTCTATTTTTGTGCCAGTACCATGCTGTTTTGATCACTATCAATTTATAGTATAGTCTGAGGTCTGGTAGCATATTTCCTCCTGCTTTGTTATTATTTCTGAGTAATGTCTTGCTATTTGAGGTTTTTTCTGATTCCGTATAAAATGAAGTATTATTTTTTTGAGATCTTTAAAGTATGGCAGTGGAGCTTTAATAAGGATTGCATTAAAATTGTATATTGCTTTAGGGAGTATAGACATTTTAACAATGTTGATTCTTCCCAACCATGAGCATGGTGTGTTTTTCCATTTGTTAACATCTTCAGCTATTTCTTTTAGAGTTTCATAGTTCTCTTTATAGAGATCTTTCATGTCCTTTGTTTAGTAAACTCCCAAATATTTCATCTTCTTTGGCACTACTGTGAATGAAATAGAGTCTTTGACTGTTCTTTCAGCTTGACTATTGTTGGTATATATATAAAGGCTACAGATTTATGAATGTTGATTTTGTAACCTGAGACACTGCTGTATTCCTTGATCACTTCTAAGAGTTTTGGAGTAGAATCCATGGTGTTTTCCAGATATACATTCATATCATTTGTGAAGAGTGAAATTTTGATCTCTTCTGACCCTATATAGATACCCTTGATCGCCTTTTCTTCCCTAATTGTGATGGCTAAGACTTCAATTACAATGCTAAAAAGCAGTGGAGACAATGGGCAACCTTGCCTGGTTCCTGATCTGAGTGGAAATGATTTCAATTTAACTCCATTCAATACGATATTGGCTGTGGGTTTGCTGTAGATGGCCTCTATCAGTTTAAGAAATGTCCCTTCTATACCCATTTTCTTAAGTGTTCTGATCTTGAAAGGATGCTGGATATTGGATATTATCAAAAGATTTTTCTGCATCAATTCAGAGAATCATATGGTCTTTGTCTTTTAATTTTTTTGTGTGATGAATTATATTTATAGATTTACGTATATTGAACCAGCCTTGAGACCCTGGGATAAAACCTACTTAGTCATGGTGTATAATTTGTTTGATGTGTTGCTGGATTCTGTTTGTTAGGATCCTGTTGAATATCTTCACATCAACATTCATTAGTGATATGGGTCTATAATTTTCTTTTCTTGTTGGGTCTTTTCCTGGTTTGGGGATCAAGGTGATGTTTGCTTCATAGAATATGTTGGGTAGGATTCCTTCTTTTTCTATATTTTGGAAAAGGTTGGGTAATATAGGTACTAGTTCCTCTTTAAAGGTTTGGTAGAATTCAGATGTGAAGCCATCTGAATCCATGGGATTTTTCATTTTAGGGAAATTTTGTATAGTTGATTCTATTTCAGAACTTGATATAGGCCTGTTCAACATTTTCACTTCATTCTGGCTAAGTCTAGGAAGGTGGTGTCCTTCCAAGTATTGGTTAATTTCCTTCAGATTTTTATATTTCTGAGAATAAAGTTTCTTATAATATTCATTAAGGATTTTTTTAATTTCTGAGGAGTCTGTTATTATTTCATCTTTACCATTCCTAATTGATGAAATTAGAGATTTTACTCTTTTTTTTCTGGTTAGGTTAGCCAAAGGTTTATCTATTTTATGGACCTTTTCAAAAAACCAACTTTTTGACTTATTGATCTGTTGTATAATCCTTTTGCTTTCCATTTCATTTAATTCTGCTCTAATTTTGGTTATTTCTTTTCTTCTGCTGGGTTTAGGATTGGAATGTTCTTTGTTTTCCAGTTGCTTGAGATGTCCCATTAAGTTGTTAACTTCCTCTCTTTCCATTCTCTTGAGGAAGGCTTGCAGTGCTATAAATTTCCCTCTTAGGATTGCCTTTGTGGTATCCCAGAGGTTCTGATAATTCATGTCTTCATTATCATTTTGTTTAAAAAATTTGGTAATTTCCTTCTTAATCTTGTCTCTGACCCACCTATCATTCAGCATAAGGTTATTTAGCTTCCATGTTTTTGTATGAGTCTGCAGATTCCTGTTGTTACTGAGTTCAACTTTTATACCATGATCATCTGAGAAGATGCAAGGGACAATTTCTAGTCTTTTAATTTGCTGAGGTTAGACTTGTGACCTAAGATGTGATCAATTTTGGAGTATGTTCTGTGGGCTGAAGAGAAGAATGTGTACTCAGTTTTGTTAGGATGAATTGTTCTTTAAAAGTCTGTTAAATCCAAATGTTGAATGGCTAAGTTAAGTCTAAAATTGCTTTGCTTAACTTCTTATTGAAGGATCTACCCAACACTGCCAAAAGAGTATTAAAATCTCCAACCATTATATAACTGGAGGAAATCAAGTTGCTCATGTCTGTTAGAGTCTCTCTTATAAATTAAGGTGCATTCTGGTTGGGTGCATAAATGTTAATAATTGAAATCTAATCATCTGAATGTTATCCTTAACAAATATGAAGTGACCATCCTTATCTTCCCTTACTTTTGTTGGTTTAAAGCCTATTGTATCTGCGAATAAAATTGCAATACCTGATTTTTTTCTGATTTCCATTTGCCTGAAATATAGATGACCATCCATTCACACTGAGTCTATATTTATCTTTTAAGGTAAGATAAGATTCTTATATGCAGCAGATATCTGACCTGAGTTTTTGTATCCAGTCCACCAACCTGTGCCTCTTTAGAGGACAATTAAAGCCATTCATGTTAATTGAGAATATTGATAAGCCTGGTAGAATTTTGGGTATCAAGTTATTCAAAAGTCTAATGGACATTTTTAATCCTTTTGCCGCTGTGGAAGTTGGAATTTGATCAAAAGTTTCTAAGTGAGTTTACCTTTGTAGTGGAGGATTGCACTGGTCATTATGGAGGATAGGTCTGAGAATGTCCTGGAGAGCTGGTTTAGTTATGGCAAATTTCTTCAACATGTGAATGTTGTTAAAGTATTTAATTTTTCCATAAATGAAAAAAGTTTCCATAAATGAAAGTTTCCATAAATGAAACTCAGTTTAGCTGGATACCTGGGTTGAGAGTTATTTCATTTTAGGAGATTAAAAGTCTATGAACACCCTCTTCTAGTTTGAAAAGTTTCAGCAGAGAGATCTGCAGTTATTCTAAAATCCTTCCCCTTGTAGGTTATGGTTTTCTTATATGTGGCTGCTTTCAGAATTTTTTCCTTCATAGTCACTTCAGTGAAGTTAATTATGATGTGCCTAGGAGATGTCTTATTCAGGTTGAGTCATGCTGGGGTCCTGAAACTATCTTTTATCTGAATTTCAGAATCTCTTGGCATGTCTGGAAAGTTCTCCTTCATAATCCTATGAAGAATAGCTTCTGTCCTTGCAAAGCCACCTTGTTGCCTTCAGGTATTCCTGTAAGTGAATATTAGTTTTCTTTGAATTATTCCAGAGCTCTCTGAGAGAATGATCCATTTTGCTCTCCATTTCTCTTCCTCTTTGAGTGTTTGGGAGCATTCAAAAGCTTTCATTTTCAATGTCAGAAATCCTTTCTTCTGCTTGCTCCATTCTGTTACTGAGGCATTCTACTGTATTTCTCAGATCTTTGATGGCTGCAAATTCTTGTCTCAATTTGTCAAAATCTTTGGTGATTTTGTCTTTGAATTCATTATATTCTTGAGATAACTTTTGAAATGCGCCTTGAATTTCTAATTCCAAGTTTACCTCCATTCTAATAATCTTATTTGCAATCCAAATTCTGAATTTGATTTCTGACATCTCAGCCATTTGTTTATGAATGGGATCTTCAGTTGTGTCCACCATATCATTCCTTGGGGGAGTTGATCTACCCTGGTTATTCATGATACCAGAGTTTTTCTGCTGATTCCACCCCATGATTATTTTATACCATTTGGCTAGATGAGAAGATAAGGTTAATTTGGGTTAGGGAGATCCTGGTGTAGTGATTAACCAGCCTTTTGCCCAAACTCAGTAGTATGTTACCATGGGGACCTACCAATACCAATAGGCAAAAGTTATAAGGACACCCTAGACCCTGAGCTCATGGCCTCCTTAAGCCAAACCACTGTACTGGCCCCCCAGCTAGACCAATGCTGTGAGCCCCCATCCCTTAGACAAAAGGAAAACATAACAATAAAAATAGATGAGGAAAATTAAAAATACAGTTACATAAAATGAAGAAAAATGGATATCTTAGTTGTTGTATGAGAAATTTATGTGGGAAAAATAAGAAAAGTAGAAAATTTTCTACAAAAAAAAAAAGAGGAAAAGGAGAGAAATAAAAAATTCAGAGAGAATAAAAGGAGCTGAAATACCATAACCCAAACTAAGAAGCCTTTGCTGAAGAAAGTAAAAAATGGAAAAATAAAAATACAACCAAACAAAACAAAACAAAAACTACAATAACAATAGAGAAAAAAAATCTAAGAAAAAAATGGGATAAGGGGTAAATAATGAAAAGAAAAAAGTGTGTGTGTGCACGCACATTGCCATGTATTGCCTGGTCACTAGGTGGTGCTGTGGTTTTAGGAGAGGGAGAACACACTCTAGTTTTCTGTATAAGATGAGGGCCAGAAGCCACTTTCTAGTTGCAGAAGAGACCAGATCCTGTCTTCCTGACTCATTTGCCCTCAATCAGAACCTGGTCACTTCCTCAGCATTAAGTCCCTTCAAGATTGGGGTCCTGAAGATCACACCAACTTTCTTAGGAATTGCTTCAAATAGTGACCCTGAAAACAAAATGGGCTTCCCCAAGATGTGGGTGCCATTCAGCTCATCCCAAGGATGGCTGTGTAAGCTCAGCAGATGTACCAGAGCTGGCTGTGTCTAGGATCCTGTGGACTGTTTCTCCCTTGGGCCTTCCCACAATGGCAGACCTCTGCCTGTAGCCAACCAGTGGGAGTTCCACCTCTCCTGTACTCAGTCCCACCCACTACAGGCTGTTTGAGTTCACTAGCTCTCTCAATCCCCTCCAAGACAGCTCCAGTGAGCAGATCATCCAAAATCAAAAAACTGAAGGGTGCCCCTTCCTGTCTCTAGTCCTCTGCAGGGGTGGCTGGCCAGCTAGCCTCTATCCTATACCCAGGAACTTGCCGTCTATGCTGATCTTCCTCAGCTCCAGACCTCCTCATTGGGTCCTGGAGTCTCCCACTGCTTCACTGTGCCTCTGGAGTGATGCTTCTGGGTAGGTTCCCCCAGCTAGAGGTCGCTAGAATTTTCTCTCCCCTGTCTCACTGTGAGCGGCTGGTAAGAAATTGTCTCTAGTCCACAATCTTGCTCTGTCCCCTCCTTCTCTTTCACTTTAAATTACCTTTTGTCTGTGGTTAGATGTTGAAGTGTCCTTTTGTTATAAAATCTTTTAAGCCAGTTTTCCACTGCTCCTGGAGTCCCCCACTCTCACTGTGCCCCTGGAGTGATGTTTCTGGGTAGGACACCCCACCCAGCCAGAGGTGGCTGGCATCTTCTCTCCCTAGTCTCACCACTAGTGGCTGCTCAGGAGAGGTCTGTAGTCTGCCATCTTGCTCCACCTCCCCTTGAACACAACAGCCATGTTCCTACCTCTGGGACGATCCATGCCCTTCCTTCCTGGAATTCCCTTTTCCTCCCTGTCTACTTGACCTGTGAAATGTCACCTAATCAGTGATCTCTGACCAGCCCTTTTGCCCTCAGCCTGCCACCTTGTCCTCCAGAGAACTTATCACATCCTTTTTTTAACACAGATATTTACAATCTATTTGCTTATTATCTGTATCCTTCTATATTAGTTTTCTAGGGTTGCTGTAACAAAGCACAACAGACTGGGTGACTTAAACAACAGAAATGCATTGTCTTTCAGCTCTGGAAGCTAGAAGTCCAAATCAAGGTGTCTCGAGGGTTGTTTCCTTCAGAGAGCTGTGAGGGAGGGACCTGTTACAGGCCTCTCTCCATGGCTTGTACATGGCCATCTTTTCTCTATGTCTCTTCATATCGTCTTCTTTCCTTGTATGTCCCTGTGTTCAAACTTGTTCAAATTTCTCTTGTTTATAAAAACACCAGTAACAGCAGATCAGAGCCATTTTGATAAACTTGTTTTTGCTTAATTACCTACCCTGGAGTAAAGGCCCTTATCTCCTATGTAATGTCCCCTTCTGAGGTACCAGTGGTTAGGGCTTCAACATCTGAATTTTGGGAGACATAATTCAGCTCATTAACACCCCATGAGCATGAACATTAATTCATAAGGCACAGAGGAGGTGCTAATAAATCTTTATTGAATGAATCAATGTATAAGTATTCATCATTTCTATAATCAACATCATCAGTGGGAAATCTTTAACTGGCATTTCTATGTGTCTGTAGGATACTGATATTATATTAATATTGGTGACCTGTCACTAATTAGACAAAGATCACACATAGATTAAAAGCTGAGTATAATTTCCATGTTGAGTATATTTTATTATATTCTACTAACAAAAATATTTGGTCATTCATAAATGGGATTTATATTACACACCAAGTATCTAGAATATTTGCTTTTAGTCAAAAAGAACTTGAGGGCTTAAATAACATACCAAAAACCAGGATTCCAATAAAACAAGAATAAAAACAGATAAAGTTGGATTAAGCAAAGAATAGCAAATGTGCTTAGCATGGGAGTCACTATAATTGCTCTAAGTCAGCATAAACTTGTATTAAAAATTGGAGGAAACATACCAACAGGTAAAAACGATAGTTCAGAGTCAGATTTACTGCAGTACTTTAGGACACAGTAGATTGAATGAAACTCAAGACGTTTCCATATGGGGCAATCTATAACGCAGTTTCATCATTCAGTGTCTTTTGAAAAGCTTAATTAAGAACTCAGAAGTATTCAGGCTGATTCTTGTACCTAGCATTATAAAAGTCAGGCAGCAACATTTAAAACATAATTTAGAGCAGGTAGTTTTTGAGGTGGGTGGTGCAAACACACCTTATACCTAAGAGCAGCACATGAAATACGTAGTGCCAAAATATTTACCGTATCCCTTAAATTGTCTCCCACAAATCTCATTGTCACTCAACTTAGCTCTTTGCAAGAATGGCACACAATGGGTAAGTCAGATATTAGGATTTTGATCCAGGCTCTATACCATCTGAGCAGTGTGACCTATGATAGGCACTTACTTATCTCTAAAATGAATATAATTAGAATGCTTATTTTGTAGCTATATAATGATTATTAAGTTAAATAATGTATGTGAATCTCTTAATGCAATATGTGGCACATTGAAAGCACTCAGTAATGTTAGCAAGTATTAGTTGTACTATATTCTTAGATCACCAGTTTGTGTGTGTGTGAGTGAACTACCTGAGTGAGTGATAGAATTTGCATTCCCTTATGAAAACCAAGATACCTGGATGATACCTGAGTGAGTGATAGAATTTGCATTCCCTTATGAAAACCAATGTACCTGGATGGTGTGCTTGCTTAGAGGGAAGGCTGCACTCTGTTCCCATGTTTATAAACAGTAGAATCTGTTTAGTTTCACTAGAACACCCCATTCTCCGATGAACAACAGTATGTTAACTCTGATTTTCTAAAGGTAACAACCTCATTATGACCTCTGGTTTCATTTCTTGGCATTAATTCACTTGATTAAATGGAAAAAAGACTCTAATTTACCCAACTCTAATTACCTGCCCACCAATTTTTTTTGTATGAATGACTCATCTGTTGTGTAATAATGAATTTGACTGGCCTTTGTTCTTGGTTCTTGGAAGAGGAACTCTAAGTCCTTGGAATTTACCATGCAATAGGAGTGTCTTAATTATTCAAGCCTCTTGGATCACACTTGAGTTTAAAATATGAGTTAACTCAGACTGGATATGGTCACCATATCCAATGCAATTAGAAGGTTGAAGCTGTGAGCCAGATCAATCTCTGGGGAGATGAGGGGGCTGTATATTGAATTTAATCACATAACCAATGAAATCAGTCCATCATGCCTACAAAATAAGACTCCCATAAAAACTCTGAACACAAAGGCTCAGTAGAGCTTCTTGGTTGGTGAAGACATTGATGTGCTGGAGGGTGATGCCCAGATTCCACAGGTAGAGAACATGAAAGCCCTGCAATCAGGCCTCCCAGACCTCACCCTGGGTGTCTCTTCATTTGGCTGGTCCCAATTTGTATCCTTTAAAATAAAATTAGAACTATAAATGTAGCATTTTCCTGAGTTCTGTGAGTCATTCTAGCAATTGCCAAACCTAAGGGTATTGTGGGAACCGCTGAGATTCGTAGTCCAGTGGGCAGAAGTACAAGTGGCCTGGGAACTAAAGGAAGGGTAGTCTTGTCAGAAACTGTCCCCTAAACCCTGTGAAGTCTAATGTTAAACTCCAGGGGGTTTGTGTCCGAACTAAACTTCAATATATCTGTTGGTGTCAAAATACTACCTTAATGCTCCTGGAGTCTTCAGAATCCCTGGTCCTGGTTGTGGAATATAGACCATGAGAGAGAGGCCTTAGGATGTTTGAGGTCCCCAAGATCCAAAGCAAAGCCATCAGCAATCCCTCACTTCCCCAATGACTGTCACCACCATCAAAGGGACCATCATTGGCACATAGTAGTCGAACAATCTTAATAGCATCATTTCCTGGCCCCTTATAGCAGGTCTTCTGTTTACTGTGAGGCAGAATTAGCCAAACCTTGGGCTATTCTTCCATTAACAGGGAAACAGAGAAAGTTTATGAGATGGATATAGACAGTTTTCATTCAGATTACCAGGCTCAAGTCAAGTCCACATTTATGATAATGAAACATCACTAGCAACTTATTTATGGTAACAAACAAAAAACTAAATAGCTACTAATTGCTGTGGGTTCTACTATTTATTTCTACTACAATTAATTCTTTGTTCACCTATGACATTCCCAACACTTTTTTTTCTTCTTCTCTTTCTTCTGGTAGCAGAGTCTGCCCATCTTCCATTCCCATGTCACAAAAATGGGCATGAGACTGGCCTGTCGCGTCACAGTACCTGTTTTAGTTAGGGTAGGTCAATTGCTATGAAGAGTAAGCCCCAAAGTATATAAAGGCTCAAACACAACAGAAATTAATCTTCTGCTCGCAAAAATAGCTCAATCTATCAAGGTCAGATTGGGGAGGAAGGGGACTTCATTCCACAGGGTCACTCAGCAATCTGCTGTCAACTGCTCCATCAATACCATTTCCAAGATATCTTTGGACATTAATATGCAACTAGTGAAAGAGGATGAAAGGTCCACCTGTTTTATTTGTTTTCTTTTTGGGGGGGTAGTTTTTGGCCGGGGCTGGGTTTGAACCTGCCACCTCTGTCATATGGGGCTGGTGCCCTACTCCTTTGAGCCACAGGCACCTCCTGGCCCACCTGTTTTGTAAGCTTCACAGGCCAGAAATGATACACAGCTATTTCATTCTTACTCCTATGATGGGGGCTAGTCATGCGACCTCATCTTAGATGCAAGTGCAGCTGGGAAACATAGTCTTTGTCTGGGCTGCTGCTTCCCAAAAAAACCTCTGCAATTTGGAAAAGAGTGCAGATTTTGGTGGACAGTTAGCCATTAGAGATTGGTCAAAGGGTAGACCCATGACATGACCTGAATGGAACCAGTCAAAGTACTTTTGTGGGACTGATATTTGAAAAGTAAGAGGAATAGAGAGCTTTCCTTTCCAGCCAAGTCGCAACATTGGGAGGGTATAAATCTGGACTTTGGCAGTCATACTCTCTCTCTCTCTCTACAGAATGAAATCAGGGAAAGGGAAGGAGAATACCTGGAAAGTGAATGAATCCTATGACCTCAACTTCCAGTTCTGGTCCTTGAGGTTCAGGTTCCCATTCACCTCCTTTGGTACTCTGGGCCACTGCACTCTCCTGCCTGGCTACATAACCCAGTGAATTATTTCCCCTCTTTGTTTAAGGGCCAGGTTGTGTTTCTGTCACTTGCCTCCTTTCCTGAGCCTCAGCTATATGCCAAAACCTACTAGGCACTTTACACATTTTCCCAAATGGATCCTTAAGACAATTATAGATATTATTATATTAGTCCAATTTTATAGATAAGAAAACAGAAATACAAAGTTAGGTAGAGGAATAGAGTCTTAAATCTAGAGCTAATGTTATAGGGTCAGGATTGAAAGATATTTTCCATACAAGGGCAGAGTGAATGTCTTTGACATTCTGGGCCATATGCTCTCTGTCTCAGCTATTCGACCATGTCACTACAGCACAAAAGCATCTATAGACAACAGTATACTTATGAGTGTAGCTGGGCTCCAATAAAACTTTATTTTCCAGTCAGGCAGAGGGCTGATTTGGCCCAAAGGCCACAGTTTGCTAACTCTTGGCATGGGGAAGGAATAAACAATACTAACCTGAAAGTCTACATAACTGCTACGAATTCGGATTTGTCTGTAGCTAAATTTGTGACCTTGCTCTTGGTTTTCTTATTCATTTTTTTTACATGTGTTTATTAGGTTTCCACTTTTTGCCTTCACAAAATTAAAAAGGCTTAAACTTTAATAACTAACAATGTTTAATATAAGGACTAGAAACAAAAACCTCATAAAGAATGAATGAAGATAAGTACATTCAGAAAAATGCATCCATGTACAAAGTTATGATTTAATACAAAATAATTAAAAAATACATTCAGAAAAGAAATCAGATGATTGCTGCATCAAAATATTAAGCAATAATAAGAATAATGCAAAGAAAGTAACATTCACATTGTCAAATAAGAGTATGTCTATTATAGAATGCTTTGACTCTTGAGGTTGAGTATGGAGTTATCAGTTAACTTATTACTGTTTTTTTCGCAAAGTCTCAAAAAATCGACAATTAATATTTATAAATAAAAGTAAAAGATAATTTCAAAAATTTCATTCATTTCAATATCCTCGTCAGCCCCTTATATGCTATCATGTCAAGCATTATCAACCATAATTTACAGTGGCTCCATTTTTCAGTTGGAACTCCATTGAGAACTACCAATGTATGTTTATTTTAACTTTGCCTTCTTATCACAGAGTATGTAGAACATAAATCAGTCCATTTACAGAATGCCCCAGTTCATGGAAGGCATCGGGTATTGTGTGATTCAGCCCCTCACATGCCTCTGGGATGTGTGGGGACATTGTTCCCCACACTGAGAGCTGCAGAGTTGGCTAATCAGTCTCCCTGATAGAGCTGCTTCTTGCCTCTGCAGTCACTTGTCACTGATGCTAATGTGTCCCTGATGAAGACTCAGTTGCTTAGATCAAGGTCCAAGAATGTGCCCTTTTCTGTCCCTCTTTTGACTAAACTATTATACAACTGTGCCTCTAGAGACCATTCCATTTGACTTCAAAGTTAAATTCTAGGACCTAGAACTGGTGGATATTTCTAGAAATATAATCTTTAAGGAGCAGGGCATTATATGAATGCCTGCCTATTAACATATTTGGGGAAAAAATATAACACTCAAGTCGTAAGACTAATTTTACAAACTACTCTCTCCCTAAGCAACTAAGCTTCTGGAAATCTCTGGCATCTGAAAATTTTTCCACAAATCTTGAAAGCCAATTAGAACAGAGGAAAACAAAAGCTGGAGACTCCATATTCTTTATCCTCAGTAATAACATGGACATCCCCTCGGGGTTCTCTGGAGAAAGTCCATTATCAACACACTCATATGTTGTCAACAGGATCAAAATAGCATCAATCTGTTGGGAATACTCGAGATGGGGGTGTATAATGAGTCAAGGAAGAGAAAATAGTCAATGTTTATAGGCTGGGTCATACAAACATTTGGGCAGGTAACAGGCAAACTATATTTAGAAAAGGGCTAGATAGAAAATACTTTTAGGCTTTGAATTCTATATATAATCTTTTTCGCATATTCTTAATTTTTATGGGGGGCTTATTTACAATCCTTTTAAAATTATTTTAAAACTATGATTAGCTCAAAGTCTATAAAAACCAGCAAGATTTGGCCTTTCGGCTGTCATTTGCTGACACCAATCTTAGACCATTGAGACATGAATCCTGGCTTTGCCATCACTAGCTGTGCGACTGGTGAGTAAACTATACCTTCCATCACCTACAAAATGAGAAAACCACTGCCTGTCTTGGTAATGGAAGGCCATATCACCGCGCCTGGTCCATAGCAGCATTCAGCCCACAGATGGTGGCTGGCACTGCTACTTTCTGAATCATCACAGAGTCTCTGTTTTAATGTGGCTACTTTCTCTTTGTTCTTTCTCTGAAAAGTCACTTAAATGGTAGGGTTAGGCTTTGAGGTCTGAATTAGATCTATCCAGGGCCTGGAGGACTAAGATGGTGCTATAGCTCAGATGTTTGTCCCGAAGACTAATGTTGAAGTTTGATCCACAATGTTGGAGGACTGGGGAGTATTGGAAGGGGTGCAGTTTTAAATATGGTAATCGAGGAAGGAGGTGACATTAGAGCAGGGAGCAGGGAGGGAAGGCCATGTAAGTTTGGTAGGGGATGGTGTTCTAGGTGGAAAGCAAAGTAACTACAAAGGCCCCAAGATGAGGGTGTTGATGGACTGGAGCAGCACCAGGGATGGGAAGATGAGATCAAAGCAGGAAGAGGGGTGAGGGGAGGAACAAGTGCACAGGGCTTTTACTCTCAGTGGAACAGCAAATTCCAAGCTCGTATTGTGGGGTTTTGAGCAGAGAAGTGATAAGAGTTGACCTATATTTTAACAGACTCACTATGGCCATGGTATGGAGAGCAGACCATAGGTCCAAAGGTGGGAGCTGGGTGACCAAATGGGAGGCTGCACGCAATTGTCCAGGCAAGAATGATGGAGGAGTGGATGAGGGTGGTCACAAGGGCAGAGGCTTGGGGGAGTTAAGGGTATGCTTTGAAACCAGTCTCAGCACTGAAGGATTGGATGGAAGGGGTGAGAAGAGAGGAATTGAGATTCTTCAACCAACAGACTCTTTTCTGAGAGTTGAATGATGGCTCTTGAGTTGGGTCATGGCCTTGTGTGTGCTTGGGGTGGGTGGGAAGCAGCTCTTTGGCTGCCATTCGGTATTGCACCCTCCCAAGCAGGACAGGGTGTGCCAGGGCCATTCTTCTCCCCTGGCCTAATGCATCTTCTTCCTGCGCTGACTGGCTGGGCGGTTTAACATGCGCTAAGCCCTCCCTCGCTCCAGCCCAGGATTTAGTTCTAGAACACCAGGAGACCTCTTCACCCTCCTCCCTTAATCTGGCACATGGATGAGGAAGTGGGAAGAAATGTCAACACTGTCACACAGTAGACACATGGGGCTTGAAGGCAGGGTAGCAAAGAACAGGAAGAGCACTGCACTAGGAGTCTGAACGCTTCAGTCTCACCTAGCTGCAGGTCACAAATCCCAACCTCTCTGAACTTTAGTCTTTGGCCATAAAATGCAAATACAGAATCTTTCCCTGCACCCTACAGAGTTAGGCAGGGGATGAAATCAGAGACAGCATGTAAATGACAGGTGGCACAGGTCGTGAACTGCCACATTTAATAAATTCAGATGCATAAACTGTAATCCCAGTCATCTTCTACCAGATCCCAAAGTGTGGTCCGTGGACCTCCTTTAATAGGATCACCTGGGACTGCTTAATAAAATACTGAATCCTGAGCCCCAGCCCAAGTCTCCTTCCTCCCCCATCCCAAAGAACCAAGAAATTCTTGAACATAAAAGTTTGGAGCCACTGGTTAGGAACTAAGTTTGATGGAACAGAAAAAAAGGAAAGAAGGGTAATTTTGTAAGTGCCAGTAGATTCTTGGCATACACAGAGGTGCTAACCTATAATACAAATAATGGACCTTATTCATCATATTTGAATTTTCCCAAAGGGTGCTGCATAGCTTTCTGTTAAAAATAGCTGAGTAAGGCCACTTGCCAGAGATGTAAATGGACAATATAAGTTGTTATACACGTCCCTCCTGAAGGAACACTTTTAATGTAGTGACAGTTTTGCCTACAGATGAATTTCAAATGTTCTTTCCACATGTTCCGATGCCCCCAAAACACTCAGGCTTGGCTTTTCTTGGTACTTTGCTAAGTGCCACAAAATTAAGGACTCCATGCTTTTATGCCAGCATTTCAGACCTGGGCTCCTCTCCCACAGCCGTTCAGTCACTCGGGCCAAATCAGCAGTCGCACCTGCTTTATCGATCTGGGCAAGTGCCCAAGGGACGGCCTGTCCTGGTGGAAAGCAGGCCCTGAAGTTCTTGCTGCAGACTGACTCAGCAGGACTCGTGTGTCCATAGCCAGATAGGCATTAGGAGTCTCCAAACCTCAGCCTGCAATTGCTTCAACCCAGCTGGCCACCCAATCCCAGAGTTTCCGGCTAGGTAGTTCTCCGTCCACTCAGAAGACAGTAAGTTTTGTGGATATATAAGTGCTGGAGAATCCACTGGGAATAAATGGGGAATATGGCTGAGGAACAGGGTAGAGGGCTTGTAAGAATGACCAGCAGTACTTAGGGATTTGCATCTCATCTGTAGACCCAGCCTCCTTTTCTTCTCTCATCTTGTGGTCCAGTGTGGAATAACCAGGACCTCTCTCCAAGGATAATACGTGCACACACTCCAAGTGCGATCAGAACAAAGACATAACACTCAGTTGTCCCGATCTTTGGGCATTTCACTGGCCCCTAGAAATGAGCTGAAATAGAGAAGCTGCATAAAACCTCAGCCTAGAGCCCAGGAACTTTGGGAAAGCAACACCTTCACCCAGGAGATGCAGGATCCTTGAGAGAGGTGTGGAGCGTGTGTTTCTGCTCAGGTTAACTGTGTGTCTGGGAACCTGGAGACCTCCAGTAGACAGGTGGTTTGTGTGGTTATTTTTACCATTATTATTTTTGTTTTTATAATTTTCCCAGACTCACTCTATCCACCCCCACCCCAGGTTGGCTCCCTTTCTGGAATGCCTTTCCTGTTCCTACCTAAGCCCACCCATCTTCCTGATCAGTCATCTCTTCTATACTGTCTTCCCAGACTACTTGAGTCCTCATTGACTTCCCACTGCTGTGGAAGCTCCTAGCAGTGCATGTGACTCTCCACTCCCAACTCCGCCACACCTGGGTGTCTATCCCCATTCACCTCACTAACCAGCCTAACACTGAGCCAAAGCAGGTGCCTGCTGAGGGCCTGCTGACTCACTAGCCTGGGCTGGGACATGGAAACATTGTAAAAACCTGAACTGGGTAATACAATAGACTTTGTGAAAGTGAGATACTACCTGAATGACTGATGAGAAACAAGCTTTGGCAACACAGGCAGCAGAATTATTCCATCCTTCTGCAGCTAAAAAAACGAGAAGCAGAGGGCAAAATGAAAGCTCCTGGTGACATCAGCTTTGGCAGTCCCTAATGGAAAGTGGCCTTGCCAGAGCCCTGCTCCCTTGTTCAATCGGGAACGCTTTCCATTAACGCTATTAGCCTGGCACTACAGTCAGAGGCAGGGCTGGCTGGGCCAAACGTCTCGCTTCCAGTTGCTGAATCATCCCCATCTCTTCCGCCCGTCCGAATACCTTCAAGAATTAAGAAGCAAAGGAGAGAGAAGGAAGTGCCAAGCACTATCAACGTTAGCAAATCAGTAATCGGAAGTGGCTTGGCCAGCTCCTTCCGTTTCCTTCCATCCCTGGGAACTCTTTCCATTAAAAACATTTCTCTACCACCACATCCATGGTTTAGCCTTCTCGTTGTATCTCCAGCCCAAAGGAAAGTTGTCAGCTTTCCACCCCCAACCACATTCCAGAAGCGATTTCTTTCTCAAGGAGGAAAATCACTCATTTTAGTTTACAGCTTGAGGGCTTGGTACCAACCAAGAAACCCCAGTGACATCCTGATCTTCCCAAAGCCGACGCGAAGATCAGAAGCCTTTCCAGCTGCCCCTACCCCATCTCAACGTGATGAAAAGGTGCAAAGAAGACCCCCAAATTAAAGACGTGGAAAAAACATGGAGAGGGAAGTGAAAAGTCAGACATAACCAAGACGGTGGGCAAATTCAGTCTTCTCTGAGCTAGAGAATCAGAGCCTAGGGAATTCTATTAGGAGAGGCTCAGTGACCTCTGCTCCCAGGGTGGGGTGGGGGTAGGTTGCAAAGAAGGCTGCACTGCCCTCTATTGGGACCGGCTGGAATCCACCTAAGGGCTTTCCATTCATTATCTGTCATTACATATCCCTGAGCTCTGGTACCACCTGATCAGAGAAGTCAAGCAACTTGCCCAAGGTTATACAATTGGAAGTGACACAAGCAAGGATGCTTAGCCAGACATTCATAGCTCATTTCTTTTTGCCATTTATCTTTACGGTTAATCTTTCCTTCTTGGATGGTCAGCAGTTATCTTTAGCATGGCTGGTCCTCAAGTAAGCTGCATGATAGAACCACCCAGAGAAATGATCTAACCTGCCATGGGTTCAAGCCCCACCTCTAGAGATAGTGATTTTATAATAATTGATCTGCAGTAATTCTGGTTTACCTAGACTTTAAAAGTTCTCCAGATTATTTTTAGACACGGCCAGTGTTCCAAATTCCTGCTCTAGCTACCAAATTGATGGAGGCAGAGACAGGTAGTCCCTCCCAAACTTGGGGCTTGTATTTAATAGACAGCAAAGGTTGGAGGGCTTCACTAAAGAAAAATCACTTATGAAGGATGCAGGCTTCATAGTGGAATGTTACAGTTGTGCTTTGTGTATGGAAAGCTGAATAACAGTCCCCCAAAGAGCTTCATGTCTTAATCCTGGAGCCTACAAATATATTTCCTTGGGATTCTGCAACATGAGTAAGTGAGATATATTCAGATGGGGCGATTAAACTACATTATCTGGGTGGCCCCAATGTAATCACAAGGGTCTTTATAAGGAGGCAGGGGAGTCAGGGTCAGAGAAGTAGGTGTGATGACAAGCTGAGGTCAGAAAGATGTGAAGAAGGGATCCAAGAAATGAGGCCACCTCCAGAAACTGAAAAAGGCAAGGAAAACAGGTCCTCCCCACAAAACAGTCCTGACAACACCTTGGCTTTAACCCATTAAGGCTGACCTCCAGAGCGGTCAGAATAAATTTTCATTCTTCAAAGCCACCAAGTTTGTGGCAATTTGTTACAGCAGCAATAGGAACTAATACAAATGTTGTGTAACTCTCTTCACTTCTCTGAAGCTCAGTTTCCTCCCCCTCTGAAAGAGGATATTCACACCTACTTCAGTAGAACATATGCAATACAATGCAATAATTATAAGCAATTATTGTGGCCTGCACACAGTAGGTGCTCAATAAATGGTGCCTACCTTTATGATCTTCTGGGAATCCCAGATCCTTCCTGGGGCAACTCTGGGTCACAACAGATAAGGCAGAAAGTGGGAAGATGTACTAAGATGTGAGAAGAGAGAGACTCCCAGCTGTGCCCAGGTACATTTCCACTGGAAAAGGGATTGGACTGAATGGAAAGTAAATTAGCAAGAGAGTAGTGGTAGCAGAATTTCTCGGCCGGTTGGCCTTTGGGGGATGTTTGAATCTGCTTGTTCTGAACGTCCCACCACTTTCCCAGAACTACTGGGTTCACTTCCCAGGAACTCAGTGTCTCATTATATTAATAAAAAAAAAATTCATACAGAGAAAGAGAGAAAGGATGAAAATTACCGTGATACCTCAGAGGCCCAGAAATACAGGTTCTCCTGCATTTTATTTACAGTCCAAATACAGCCAACAGATCAGTCTCTGAGACTGACCTCAGACAATTTCAGGTTCTGAAGCCCTCCCAGGAGTAAAACATCGTTTTCTATATGTTTAGTTTGGGCTGACTTGTGAATATTAATGGACACTCTACAACATATGAGACTTGAGACCTCGGGCAAGCTATTCTGTTCTTCAGATTCCTGTAAAAAGGGGACAGGGATGGCACCTACCTAAAGGGCTGTCATAGGATTAAATGATCTGGACACACAAAGGGCATAGGACAGTGCTTGTCACATAGTCAAGTCTACAGTAAGCTATTAACATTTCTTTTTTTTTCTTTTTTCTTAAGGGAAAAACTTTATTTTTTTTAACTTATATTTCTCTTTTATTATCCGTATATATGGACCATTACAATTTTTTTATGTAATTTTTATTAAGTCATAACTATATGTGTTTATGGGGTACAATGTGATGATTTGATATACAATGTGCAATGCTTAAACCAAAGTAATTAACATGAATATTGACATTTCCTTGGGATTATTTTTATTTTGTGAAAAGACACAAGGCTTAATAAAGGAAGCCACACACTCTGAAGACCTAACATAGAAGACGATAATTGTCAATGTCCTTTGATGGCTTCATTTTGTTTTTTTGTTGTTGTTGTTTGTTTGTTTTTGAGACAGAGCCTCAAGCTGTCCCCCTGGGTAGAGTACCATGGCATCACAGCTCACAGCAACTTCCAACTTCTGGGCTCAAGTGAGTCTCCTGCCTCCACCTCCCAAGTAGCTGGGACCACAGGCACCCGCCACAACGCCTGGCTATTTTTTTTGGTTGCAGCCATCATTGTTGTTTGGCAGGCCCAGGCTGGATTCGAACCCACCACCTTAGGTATATGTGGTTGGTGCCTTAGCCACAGGCACCGAGCCCATTTTGTTGCTTTTAAGGAGCTGCAAGAGAAAATAGTCCCAAACAGGAGCCACATATGGTCACTTAGTCACTCAGCCAATATTTATTGAGTGCCTATTTTTCTAGGAAGTAGGGAAAAGAGAGAGAAACAATTTCTATCCCCTGTTTCTCAAGGAGTGTCCAGGGTCATAGTGGGAACAGGCATGGTAGATTTCCAGCACAAGACAGTGAAATACATGCCGTGACAAGGTTAGGCAGGGTGTGATGAAGTTATATACAGGAGAGACCCAAGTCTGGGAGAGGGGCCATCAGTGAAGACTTCCTGGGGGATGTGACGCCTAAGCTGGCTGAGTGGTTTCCCACTGGAATGGTAAGGATGTGAAGGGTGTTACAGGGAAGCAGCTCTCCTGAAGGAGTGTGTGCCAGAGCAAGCAGCACTTTCAGGAAACTGCAGAGAGTTAAGATGAGCACAAAGTGTGAGCCAAGCCCCTAGGTGGGAGGTAAGAGAGGGAGATGAGAGATTTGGCAGGAGATGGCAGTGCCTGCCCTTCAGATCACAGGCTCAGAGATTTCGACTCACGATAAGGAGTTTGAATTTCAGCTTGAGGACAATGAAGAGCTGTCAAGAGGCTTTAAGCAGGGCAATTTTGAACTAAAGTTTGAACTTTGGAAAGATGGCTCTCAGGGGGATAGTGTAGATGGAAGTTGGAAAGACAAGCTGAAAAGCTATTGCAATAATTCTGGTAAAAGATGATGGAAGATAGAGCCCAGGTGCTCACAGGGATGGATGTAGAGATGGCAGAATGATAGACCTGCATGGTGGTCCCTTCACTGAGTCAGCAAACACAGGAATCAGAAGTTGGAAAGGCAGGTGATGAATTTAGACACATTGATGTGGACGTATCGGAAGCTTGTAGGACTTTCAAGTAGTAACATAAAGTTGGCAGTTTGATAAAACTCTAGAGTTGAAGATGACAGCTTGAGATTTGAGAGTCGTTAGAGCATAGTTGACCTACTTGAAACCACATGCGTGGGTGAGACCACAGGGGAAAGCAAAGAAAAGGAAGAGAACATGCGAAGATCCAAGGCCAGACAGAGCACAGGTGGACAGTCTCCAGGAGACTGAAGCAACCCCCCAAGAGGAGAAGGACCTGGGATGTGCAGGGTCCCAGAAGTTCAGGAAGTGAGTTCTTGAAGGAGGGTGCGTTCTACAGTGCCGAGTCTTTGCTGAGGTCAAAGGAGACAAGAATGTGGACTTGACACGATGAAAGCCAGGAGCAGCTTTGACAAGAGTGGTTTCAGTGGTGTGATGTGGGTGGAAACGCTTGATGGATGTGGAAGGTGCACAAGAGGAAAGAGCCAGGGGGACCTCTCTTTCAAGGAGAGACATGACGTCCTCTTCCAAGAACATCATCCAAGAAGGAGGCAGAGGGAGAAGAGTGTAATTGGGAGACAGCAGGAGGTAGAAGGAGACAGTATTTCGTTGTTTTAGGAAAGATTTGGGAATGTTGAATCGTGGCCAACGAGGAGGAGGGGAGAAAGGATTGAAGTATAATTGAGCCTCACTGTTCACAGATTTTGTATTTGCGACTTTGCCTACTCACTAAAATTTATCTGTAACCCCAGATCAGTACTCACGGCACTTTCATGGCCATTCCCGGTCATGCACCTGCTCTGAGGGTCAAAAACCTTCATTCTCCTGATGCACGTCCCCAGCTGAGGTCAAACAAGTTGTCACTCTGCCTTCTTATTTGAGCTCTCATTCACTTACTCTCATAAGTGTATTTTTGGCAGCACATTTAGTGCCACATTTTTTGTGCTTTTTATTGGAAAATCGCACCCAAGCAAAGGGCTCAAGTTCTGTCTAGTGTCCCTAAGCCCGAGAAGGCTGCTTGTGCCTTACGGAGAAAACACATGTGTTGGATAAGCTTTGTTCAGGCATAAGTTAGTGCCATTGGTTGGGAGTTCAATGCTAATGAATCAACAATAGATATTAAATAAGGTGTTTTAAAATAGAAACACTATATATAAAACACAGTTATAGGTGTATATTGATTGGTTGATGAAAATATTGTGACCAGAAGCTCTCAGGAACCTAACCCTGTATTTTCCCCTAGACACAAGATTCCACATTCACTAATTTAGTGTTTACAGCGACTTCAGAGAATGTAACTACTGCAAATAATGAGAATCAACTGTACAGAAGGCAGGGAGAGTGAGAAGAGGTCCCAGAGGAGGACTTGGTAGCATGCTTTCAGGGGATGGAGCAGCCCTCTGGAGTCCCTGACCTTGTCCGTCAATAGACCAAAATGTTCATTTCAAATACAGACATCAGAGGATAGTTTTTGATTAGCTTTGCTCTGAACAAGCAGCCCTGATGCACGAGGTGTGGGAGGATAGGTAGGAAGGGAATTGACATCAGGGAGGGGACACGGAAAACACAATATGGGGGGGAGAGAGAGAAGATCTCGTTTGTTTCTCTCTCTCTCTCTATTATTCAGGTTATCAAGTTTAAGGGGAGCCTTTTCTGGGAATTTCCCAGGGAGTCACAGATTTTACATTCCTACCACTTCTGGCAACACCAAACTTTATTTTGCGCCCCCTACTCTAAAGCAGTGTCGTTAAATCTTGACTTTGTCTCCTTCTTCCGGATTCAGAAGGATGTTAATTCCAGGCAATTGAGACTTGGCATTACACAGTAATCTCTTTTTTATTAACTCATCTCAGCAGCTAAAAGCATTGGAAGACTACTATAAAAATATTGCAACGAAAAAAAAAAAACAAAACCCCAAACTAAAAACATTGCAGCCCCAAGCTTATATCCTGAGGGGATGACTAAGAACAAGCTTTCCCTTCTCACCACCTTTTTCCTAGATTAGAACAGCCAAGCTTCTCTGCTCTCAAAGTGAGTTCAAAATAAAGGGAAAAATTCCTTTGTTCTAAATGATGTGTACATTTTGAAGATAGGAACAGGACTCCAGACAGGAGAAAAACGGGTTCTCAAGTATCAACATCCTCACTAGGTCAGGTGAATTTATAATGAAGTTCTGGTATTGGGGGTGGGGGAGAACTGACACCTGATATATTTCCATGTTACGTTACAGGTCAGGTCACATTCTGATACCATGTCTAGAAACCACACTCATTCACACCGTTTCCCCCCGCTAGGGCCCATATGATTATTCTCAGAGGGTTTGGCCAAAGCCCACTTCTGTTCTAGCTGGAGAAAAGCTATTATTAGCAGATTGACAAGGTGAACAAGTTCAATTTATTTAAGCAAAGATATTTCTGTGCAGATTATATGTTTAACAGATATTGCTAATGCTAGAGAAACTTCTTGATCTTTTTAAAATTAATAGGCTTTATTTTTTTAAGTAATTTTAGGTTTACAGAAAAATTAAGCAGAAGGTAGAGAGTTCCCATATTCCCGTTTTTCACACAATCCTGAACCCACAAAGTTTCCTCTGTCTTTAACATCTTGTATGTCAAAAAGTGGGACGTTTTTACAACTGATGAGCCAACATTGATACATTATTTATTAAGTATATTCTATGGTTTACATTAGAGTTCATTCTTTGTGTATAAAGTACATTTTTAGTATGTTTTAGAAGCATTGAAATTATCAAAATAAAGCTATCATTTATAGAGGAATCTCCAGGTCACAGGGCACGCAGGCTGAAACTCTTTTAAAAAAAGAGCTGAGGTAGGCTCCCATAGCTCAGTAAGGGCGCCAGCCACATATACCAGGGCTGGCAGGTTCAAACCCAGCCTGGGCCTGCTAAAACAATGACAACTGCAACAACAACAACAAAAATAGCCAGGGGTGTTGTGGTGGGCACCGAAGCTGAGGCAAGAGAATGACTTAAGCCCAAGAGTTTGAGGTTACTGTGAGTTGTGATGCCACGGCACTCTACCCAGGGCAATAGCTTGAGACTCTGTCTCAAAAAATAATAATAATAAATTAAAAAAGAGGTTCAGAGAGGCAGGCTTCCTACAAAAGCCCATAGAGTGCTGAGGTGGCAGAGACAGATGAGAACCCAGGTCTTTTCCATTTGCACTAATGCTAATTTTTAAGATGTCACTCTTGGGCCCGTGTCTTCTTCAGATTCAGGTTGACATTCCTAAGTGGGGGAATGTCTGTCTACACACAGCTAGACTTTCTGCTGAGAAACAAACTATGACAAGGTGACTGAGACAGACTTGGTCAAATGCTTGGCAGGCTAGGGGGCTAATTCCTCTTTTGGCCTTGGGCGTTCAGTCTGTATGAACAGCTAGTTCCCTTGTCCGTCTCTCCCTCTAGATGGGAGGCTCTGGGAGAAAAGGAGCCATGTCCCTTGCTCACTGCTGTTTCTGTGTGGCTTATTTGCTGCCTAGAACGTCATAGGGCTCCCAGCAGTTATTACAGAAGCCGGTGGAAGGAGCATGTCCTCACCCAGGGGATAATAACTACGTGCAACCAACCGCCCCCGGATTCTCTTTCTGATACTTTCCCTTTCCTTTTCTGGGAGTTTTCCAATTACTATTTTATACTGCTTTTTCTGTTTCTATGTTTTGGGCCTTGCAATTTCAACCACATTCTATAATTATAAAATAACTTGAACCAACACCAATTTCCAATTTCCCAGTCATCTCCTTTCCTGCTGCATAACGAGACTCAGACACAGCCTCTCGTTCCTCTTTAGATAATGTTCACAACTTCAGTCTGCTTCCAGTACCCAGAGCCGCCTGTGTGTAGACGTGTCGATGCAAACAGCTCTTGCTGGGTCCTCTCTCACCAGCATGAAGCAGATAGAAGGAACACTGGGTAAAAATTCAGGAAATCTAAATTCTAAATCTCAGGTCTCCTTGCAGCTCTTTCAAGTAATGAAAACATGCTTCCCTTTGGATTCCTTAACTGCAAAACGGGGATAATAGCATGGGTTCTTAGGACACCCTCTAAAGCTATTTTTTCCCATGTAAATAAATGATGTTAATATCCTTAGACATTTCATTAAGCTGTTTAATGGTGTCAGTAATCACTGAATCCAAGGATTTGATGCAAAGATTACAAACTGGTAACTTGATAGACCACACTGAGTTAATAGAAGTGTTTTGTTTAGTTGTCATCTTCCTAAGTTTTAATTCAATTCTAAAATGTTTAAAACTGGGGGGACTTCCCATTAAAATTCTGGCTTCCCTTGAAACATGTGAGGGTTTGTCACCATAGGCACACATTGCTGTTTGACAACAACTGGCTGAGCAATGACTGCCTCCTTTTAAAGGCACAGAGGCACTGAGTTTGCCACAGTCCCCACCATTCCCTATTGTATTTCACCCACTCTGCTCCACCTGCTTACATTTCCATCTGGTTCCCAAAGGCGTTCGAATTTACAATTTCTGTTTTAAAGGGGAATTACACAGCATGTAACTGACTCTCCAATCTGCATCTAGCAATTGATCCTGTTCACAAACAGTTCTAAAGAAGAAAATTCATAATAGTATTTGGCAGTCCATTCAAACATCAAAACCTCTCTCTCCTATCCAGAAAATTTTCCTCTCACCATAAATAAACCAATAAGAATAATGTAACTTTAGAGCTAGATGATGTCTTCTAGATCATCTGGTCCAACTACCCATACAACAGCTGAGAAAACTAAAAGACTAGATCACAGAGATGCTCACTTGCAGCCCCAGAGCTAACAGAAACCAGAGCTAGACTCCTAGTGCAAAGATTTCCTGGCAGTCACTTCTTGTGCCTCTCAGTCTTGGGCATAGGAAAGAGATGCTTACTCTCCTTTATGAAAAGAACTTTAGGCTCAGACTCAAGAACAAGAAGTTTTTTTTTCTTTGTTTGTTTGTTTCTCTTGTGTTAGGCTTTAGATTCTCAGGGAATTTATTTTTCCTAACCTGACTTATCATGAAGATTCTCTTTTGAACTCTGTATTCATTTCTCAGGGTCATCATAACCAAGTATTACAGGCTAGGTGGCTTAAAACAAGGAAAATTTATTCTCTCACAGATCTTTTTTTTTCCCTTTTGAGACAGAGTCTCACTCTGTTGTCCAGGATAGAGTGCTGCAGCATCAGCCTAGCTCGCAGCAACCTCAAACTCCTGGGCTCCAGGGATTCTCCTCTCTCAGCCTCCCCAGTAGCTAAAACTCCAACAATGCCCATCCAGTTTTTCTATTTTTAGTAGAGATAGGGTCTCACTCTTGCTCAGGCGGGTCTTGAACTCCTAAGCTCAAGCAATCCTCCCACCTCAGGCTCCCAGAGTGCTAAGATTACAGGTATGAACCTCTGTGCCTAACATATTCTTTCACAATTCTAAGTGCTAGAATTCTGAAGTCAAGGTGTAAGCAAGGCCATGCCCCCTCTCAGTCTCTGAGGGAGAATCCTTCCTTGCCTTTCCTTCTCAGAAATCCTTGGCATCCTTTGATGGGTAGCTGCACTCCCGGCTCTGCCTCTGTCTCCACATATTCTTCTCCCTGTGTCTTCATTTTTGTATCCCACTCCTTCTCTCTCATAAAAACCAGTCACCAGATTTAGGGTACATGCTGACCAGGATGACCTCTATAATAGATAATTTTATGTCAACTTGACTGGGCTAAGGGATGCCCAGATAGCTGGTAAAACATTATTCTGAGTATGTCTGTGGGGGGAAGAGATCAGCATTTGAACAGGTGAATGGAGCAAAGTAGATGGCCCTCCCCAATGTAAGCAGATGTCATCCAACCTGCTGAACAGAAGAAAGGTGGAGGAAGGGTGAATTTACTCATTCTGCTTGTGCAGAGATGCTCATCTTCTCCTGCCCTCAGGTATCAGTGGTCCTGGTGTGGGGGCCTTAGGACTCAACCTGGGACTTACAGCATTGCCTCCCTCAACCCTCACCCTCAGGCCTTCAGCACTGGACTGAATTACACCAACTTTCTGGTTCTCCAGCTTGCAGATGGCAGATTGTGAAATTTCTTGGCTTCGTCACCACATGAGCTAATTTCTATAATAAATCTCTCTCTCCCTTTTCCTGCTTGCTCTTGCACTGTGTCAAATTAAACACACACACAAACACACACATATATATACATGTATATGTATATATTTATGTTTGAATTATATGTGTGTATATATATATATATGCATATATATAATCGGTTGTATTTTTCGGGTTCCTTGTTATACTACAAACCTTTTTTCCAAGTTTTCCTAAAATTATAGGCCAATCCTCGGGGACTGATGAGGCTTTCATGGCTCCCACGTGCTCTGTCTCCATTTCTATAGGTCATCACAGAGCTGGCTTTTAAGATATGATGTGTACAAACCCTTATTTCCCTCTAGGTTCTTTGGGGCTTTACCTGCCCTCCTTATAGTGAGTAACAATAGAGTACCATGGTCAGCCAGCTGCTTGGCTTTCATACTCCAGCTTGTCTTTTCATGATTGCAAGACAGCTGTCGCAGCTAAAAAAACCATATCTTCCCACAGTCACATCCATGGACAGGAACTTTGTTTTCTGAAGGAGAAAAACCTGTCTCAGAATCCACCACCCCCCTATACAGACTTTTCTCAGGTCCCATCGGTCACAACTGGGTCACATAACGATGTCCTAGCTCTGACTTGTCAAACATTTTTTTACCTCAAGCCCCCTTTAAACTATTAAAAAACATTAAGCACCCCAGATAACTTTTGTTCTTGTGTGTTCTATCTATCAATAGCCACTATATTAGAAGTCAAAACTGAGACACTTCTAAAATGATTATTCATTCATTGAAAAATAACAATAATGGGGTGAACAGTGCACCATTTAGGTGGGAGCTACAAATAATACTGGAAAATGCCATGGAAAATGTTGAAACCATTTACATAGACTGCAAGGTTTAAGCTGATAGTTATTAAATATGCTACAGATCATGGAACAGAGTTGCTAAGAGACACTTTGAACCTCCTCCCACAAAGAGTCATCAGGTTGCACAGGGAACAGGAAAGAAAAGCCTCTTCGGATGCCAAGACAGAAGACGGCCATCAAGGGAAACCTCCAACACGGCCAGAGGTGGAGCAGGGGATGAAGACCTGGATTCTGGGGCAGCATCAAATCAGATCCCTGTTTCCACCAAGATGATACAAGAAGAGGGTAAAAGGATCGCATGATAAAAACACATTGATGGTTGCTCAGGGACACTGAAATGGTGCCTTAACTTTATGAAGAGAGAAAGTCTGAGCATGAGGACAGGAACAAATAGGTTACCACAGATGGTGAAGCCAAGCGAAGCTGCAGTCTAGAGTGCCATGGCATCATCAGAGCTCACTGCAACTTTAAACTCCTGGCTCAAGTGCTTCTCCTGTCTCAGGCTCCCAACTAGCTGTGACTACAGGCATGTACCACTACACCTGCCAGTTCTATTTTAGGTAAAGACACTCTTGCTCTTGCTCAGGCAGGTTTCCACCTCCTGACCTGAAGCAGTCCTCCTGCTTCAACATCCCAGAGTGCTAGAATTACAGATGTAGCCACCTGTGCCCAGCCTGCAACACTCAATTTAAAAAAAAAAAATAAAACCAGACAGGTCTTTGCCTTGCATGGTTCTGATATGCACACATTTCAGTATTTCACGGTATATGAACCATGAGTAATTGCATAAAGTACAAACTTTGCAACTGGTTGTTTAGTCTACGCATTGTCACAAAAATAACAGATATGCATCATTATCAGTGACCAGCCATTTCTTTCGCAGTGAGTTAGTGATTGGCGATTGTGCATCTGTTCATACACCACCCCAAGATAGTTTGATGATGGTGCATATTCTTCATTCTGTCCTCACAGTTAACACAGTTGAAATCGGTCTTTGAAGGGGGGGCATTCAAGGCTTGTTAACTGTCAACAATTAGGTAATTCTGCCTGATCTGAATATGGGGTGATTACCTTCTCTGTTCATTTTGTCTTCCTTTCTACCTTGTTTCTAGTGGTCTCTAATAATAGCCAGTTTGATTCCATATTGAGTTTTGATTCTTCATCTTCAACCTTTCAGATTTTGTGCATTTTCAAGAGTGAATAAATACAAATGTATCTTCCAAAAAAATTTAGAATAAAATAATAATAAACCCACTCCATGCAAAAATAGTTTTATGAAAAACAACTATAATTTCCAAAAAAATTAGTGATAAGAGTAGTACTGTTTTATGCTTTTGCAAATCTCTTTAATACTGAGCTTGAGAGAAATAAGAGAACAAGGCTGTATTCTTATATACATGTCTACACTCAGTCTGGGGTGGTATGATCTTTTGGCTAAAGTATATATAAAAAATCCAGCTCATGTAGATGAGAGGTTGGAAAAGAGGAAATATGTTCACAGCACTTTTAGATAATTGTGAATATTTTGCCTCAATATTCCCCAACACTTGACACAGTAGTTTCTTAAAAGGTTTCTTGACACAGGAGTTTCTTAAAGGTGAGTTGCAATGTGAAATCTGAAAAAAAAAAAAATTCAATGAATTTTTCATACTTGATCACATTAAAATCTTGTCGTTTCAAAATTTGTAACATTATGTATTAGTCATTTGGAAAATACTAGCTCACTGAGTTATGCAGCTATTCCCAATGTTGACACATTTCAGTGTACAATATAAAAGATGCCCCATTTGTAAATATTACTACCAATCTCATTCTAATTTCTTTTGAAAACTTGAATTTTATCATTCACATCAAATCTTAACTTCTTTGCTATGACTAATTCATATCGTTTTCCTGGATGTGACTAATTTACATTAGTTTTTGAGAACAATTCTATCAAATACCCAAACCTGGATAGCTATAGTTTATCTGTTAGTTGTTATTTCAAGTAAAAAGGTGTTCCATAGGGGGAGGGATGGCTTGGCTAGTTTAGCAAGCAACTCAAATAGTTTAGAAATACTTTTCCTTGGGACAGCCATCAAACTATCATTGTGTACTTCTCAAATCAGTGGTTGAAATGTAATAAATTAATAACTTGTACTGCTTCAAAAACATTCTGAGTAAAACACTTTTTTTTTTTTTTTTAGTGGTGGTGGTGGTAAAGAATATAGCAAAGTATCACAAGAATGGAAGAAAAAGTATCCAATGTACTCAGCCCAACTATGAAACTAATTTATAGCTTTCAAAGATATAACCCAATTATAGCCCAAGAATATGGGGAAAGGGGAGAGAGAGGGGAGGGGGAGGATGGATGGAGGGAGGGCGATTGGTGGGACCACACTTATGGTGCATCTTACAAGGGTACATGCGAATCTTTCTAAATGTAGAATATAAATATCTTAACACAATAACTAAGAGGATGCCATGAAGGCTATGTTAACCAGTTTGATGAAAATATTTCAAATTTATATAAAACCAGCACACTATACCCCATGACTGCATTAATGTACACAGCTATGATTCAATAAAAAAAAAAAAAGAATATAGTGACTATATCTGAGGGTTATGATCTATCCTAAATCACCAGCAGTTTTTCCCACCATTGCTTTTACATCAGCTCAAATGACTACATGGTGAAAAGACCAATGATACCTCGAAATAATGATATATGTATATTTTGTTAGATATAGTCATCCATAAAATTTTGAAAATAATTTTGACCTTCAGACTTCTGAAAATGTCTTGGGGACCCCTAGCTATTTTTATAAACTGCTACCCTAGTTGAACAGAAAGCTGGGATAATAAATATCCAAGATTTTCAGCTCCTTTCCTCAGGAAGCAGGTCTGCCAGCCAGGAAGGAGGAGGTAAAGAGTAGCTAGTTTTTAGCACTAATCATGCCTGTCATCACCTTTAGAGCATGCTCGGCATACAGAAATCACTCACTGACGTTAAATCTTGTTGTTGTATCATTTTGTATATGATGCAACATATCGTATACAAAATGGACTGACAATTAAGTTTACAAACTCATCCTAGAACAAGTGCTACAATACCTCATTGCTGAATATCACTACAGTCACCTTCAAAGTACTCCTATTGGCAAACTATGCACAGACACCAGTATCTAATCCATCCTTGAAAGTAATTTTGGAACTCTTTTTCTGCAATGGCTATCAGAGCTGTTGTCATCATAGGGCACACAACATGAATGCCACTCACAAGACACTGCCACATGTGGACACAAACACACTTGTGAGACACTGATACACCAAGGTTATAAAACCTGATCGAGTTGTTTGTATGGTGCTGCCAACATAAGAGCATGGTGACAAGTTCATGAACTTAATTGTCTGATCTTGTATGACAACAGTTCTAATGGTCTAACAGTTCTAACTTTTTTTTCCAGAAAAAAAGTTCCAAAATTGCTTTGAACAGTGGACTAGGTGCTGGTATTGGTACTTAGCTTCCTAAGAAGAGTTCTTCAAAGGTGACCATGGCAATATTCAGCAATGAGGTATGTGGCCCTTTTTCTAGAATGAGTTCATGAACTTAATTGTTAGACCTCATATAAGCAATTTGCTTTTCCCTCCTACTCTCTCCTCTGGCATGCTTTTTATTTTTATTTTTTTTTGAGACAGAGTCTCACTATGTCTCCCTCAGTAGAGTGCTGTGGTGTCACAGCTCACAGTAACCTCAAACTCTTGGGCTTAACTGATTCTCTTGCCTCAGCCTCAGAAGTAGCTGGGACTACAGGCACCCACCACAACGCCTGGCTAATTTTGTTGTTGTTGTCATTGTTTAGCAAGTCCAGGCTGGGTTCAAACCCTCCAGCCCTGATGTATGTGGCCGGTGCCCTAACCACTAAGCTATGGGCACCAATCCATGGCGGGCTTTTTAAAAAGTAATTTATGTGATTTTTTCAAGATCTTATGAAGAGCAACAGACATTTTACTTTTAGAGAAATAAGTAACCTAAGATCCCATACAAACTGGGAGGCAATCACAGTATCACCTAGAACAATCTCAGGGCCCCACACTACGTTTTGTCTCCCTTTTATGCACCAAGAACCTGACTGGTGTTGTCACCCTTGGCTGAAGAGCTGGGACACATCTGCACCTGTTGATCCAGATCAGCTCTGCCGCCTCTCCCAGCCACCGCCCCCTGGCTGGTTTTCCATGTCCTTTCTCCTGCAGCCATCATGCAGGCTTAAGTACAGGTTGATATTCTAAAGTGTTGCTTTTCCTGAATTTGCTGCATTTTCTGTTCTTGGACATAATAGACAGGCCTGCTCTTCATTCCTTCACTGTAATATTGCTCTGCAGTCTCCATAGCTCCAGAATACGTTTGCAGATTAGGCAGGATGAAAACTACAGCATCCTGGGCTCCAACACGCCCTCCTGGTTGGCGTGATATTTGCCAATCTGTTAGCAATTCACAGACATCATTTCAGTTACTTTTGGCTAAGCCGATGGGTCATATTTTCCTCTGCTTTTTCTCTTCCTTGGCTCCAAAAGCCCTGCTCACCATTACAGTGGTGTCTCCCAAAACGAACCACACAGTTTGGTCATAAGACATGCCCTGAAGGCCAAAAAAGGGCTCTGCCTTTAAGGCACCTTCTCTTGAGACCTTGGGTCCCCGGAAGCTGGTGCTTGCTTAGTGCAGCCCTGGTGGTCTTGTTTTGATGCCTGAAGACTCAAAGATGCCTAAAGCAGGTTCGGTTGACCTGCTTGTCTATCCATTGTAAATAATCTCTTGTTTGAAATACTTGCATGTTTTAAACTCTCTTGTTGCCCAAGGGGGGGTGGAATATTCCAGAAGAAGCCACATGAGTGCAGAGGTTTAACACGTGATAGGTTCTGCCTTGTTGTGCAATGACCATTTCCCTGACAGGCCAGGCTGCTGCCAGGAGTCATAAAGAGCCAGATCCCCAGGAGCCAACAAGATTGTAGGCAAGATCCCAAAAAGGTCAACAACAAAAAAAAGAATTGTAGGCAAATATCCTCAGGCTGAATAATAGTGATGGTATCTCAAAATTGTCTCACTTCCCAAAAAACATCAGAGAACAAACAGGGTATTCTGCTTATATGTGATCTGTGCTTCACAGAGTTTTTTTTTTTTTTTTAATGACAAAATGCCTTCGATGTTGGGTCTATAAAACATCCCCTTGGCCCACCCAAGTTCAAACCATCCCTGTCCCTCACCTGGATTGACGTCACAACCTCCTCTCTGCTCTTGACTTCCAGCTATTCCTCCCTTGGCTCCCAGCTTCAATCTCCCAGTGCTAGTTTTAATCGTGTGTCTCCAGTTAAAACCTGTTGAGACATCCTTACTGAGACCTCCTTACTTGGGTGTAAGTGCCTCACTCTTGGTTCAGGGCCTGCCATAAAGTAGACCCAATTTACATTCCTAAGCGGGGCCTTCTCTCTAACACTTAGCTTTCCCCTGGATAAGGAGACAAGTCCTTAGCCCCTTTTCCCATCAGAATCCCGCCACCATTTAAGGCCACCCCTAAGTGCCACTCTCTTTAGAAGCCTTCGAGTCAACATGCTTTCTTTGGGTGTCGATGTGGACACACCATTCCCTGTTCTGCTTCCCGCCCTTTGGTGTGCTTGTCATTCTCTTCTCTTTGAGGACAGTTTCTCTGTCTGTCCATCTTCTATCCCATGCAGCATCCAGCACAGTGTCTTATACTTAGTAGCTGCTTGATAAATTGTAACCAAATCTATTTGGAATTACAAGAGATACTTTTCTTACCCACACTGAAATGCTGTCTTCCTAAATCAGCGGTTCTCAACCTGTGGGTCGTAATCCCTTGGTAACAATGAAAATATATGGCGGCATTAGGAAGGTTGAGAACCATTGTCCTAAATAGTTTCTATTCTATCTTCTGAAATGAAACAGTCATTTCCAAAGTGGCATCAAGATAGAAAGCATGTGCTTTTCAATGTTTAGAATAGCTTCTGTTCGTTGCATCAGATTTTAGAATGCATGAAAATCTGCAGTGGGAGGTGGGGGCACAGGGACTAGCAACTTAGTAAAACCTCCAAGGACTTCACGGTTAAGTCTGAGTCCTTATTCCTTCACTGGCTCCTTGTATGACTTGAAGTAAGTTCCTTTGTCACTCTGAGCCTCAGTTTGTCATTTCTAAAATGAAGACCAAACTACCTATTTTAGAAGTTTATTTGTAAGAATCCACATTTCCGCTAAGCACCTAACTCAGTGCCTGGTACATAGTTGGTAAATCACAGTTATCATCGTCATCTTTCGCCTAGCAGTAAACCCAAGCTCCCATCCTTATCCTTATCCTGCCCATATTTTACTTCAAAATCAAATGTTAACCCTTATAAGGAGATACAGTTGACCCTTGAGCAATGCAGGGGTCAGGGCTACTTCTCCCTAATTCCATACAGCCAAAAATCTGAGTGTGACTTTTGACTCCCCCAAAACTTAACTGCTAATGGCCTACTGTTGACCAGAAGCCTTACTAATAACGTAAACAGCTGATTCACACACATCTTTGTGCTATCTGTATTGTATGCTGTATCCTTACAATAAGGCGAGCTAGAGAAAAGGAAAATGTTTTTAAGAAAATCGTAAGGCAGAGAAAATATATTGGCTATTCATTAGTGGGAGTGGATCACCATCAAGGTCTCCATCCACATGGTCTTCACACTGAGGAGATGGAGGAAGAGGAAGAAAATGCCCCTATGAGGGGACTGACACAGTCCAAACCCACGTGGTTCCAAGGTCAACTGTATATTGAGTACCCATGATTTACTCTGCATATTACTGGGGAGGAGAAAGATGGTGTGGAGAGATGGGAACCCCAAAATTGAATATGATAAGATTGCAATCTGAATGCAGGATACTAACGTTGATTGAATTGTGCTATAGTCCGGTGTTCAATATATATTAAAAAGTAAAAGAGAACTATTAGCAGTACAATCAAAGGGAGGGCTGGGCACAGTGGCTCATGCCTATAATCGTAGCACTCCGGGCAGGTGGATTGCCTGAGCTCCGGAGTTTGAGAACAGCCTGAGCCAACTGAGACCCCATCTTTACTAAAAATAGAAAAACCAACCCTGCATGTGGGCACACACTTGTAGATAGTTGGGAGGCTGAGGCACGTAGATTGCTTGAACTCAAAAGTGAGGTTGCTGTGAGCTAGGCTGATACCATGGCACTCTATTCAGGGTGGCAGAGTAAGATTCTGTCTCAAAAAATAAATATAAAATAAAACGAAAGTGCAGTATGACCATGGCAATGAGACAGCCCACTTCTCCCAAGGCTATCAACAGACTGAATCAAGAACTGATGTCACCCATCTGACCCCCGGAGCAGGGCTGGCTTCACTGTCCAGTCCTCACTCCCACACTTAGTTTGGCTCCGTGCTTGCCTTAACACTCTGCTGTTGTTGCCTTGAAGTTCTTAATAATTCTCTGACAGGCCCCATGTTGTCCTTTTGCACTGAGTCCCACAAATTCTGCAGGTGGTCTTGCTTTCAGAATATGACAGATTCTGCTTAATTCATTATTTTGTGCCCAGAGCCTGACACACCATGGGCTCATAAATATTTCTGGAATGGATGGATGAATTTCATCTCTACAAACGGGTGACAAATGCTTGTACATCCACTTTTCTCTAAAGTTTTACACTTTAAGCTTACAATGCCTGGTGCACTTCTACCTTGGACTTGAGATTTTTTGAAGTAGGACATTTGCAACTTTCTCCAAAATCTACCTATGGAGATATAAAAAGACCAGCCAGCACCTCGGTGCCTTCTTCCCCACTTCAGTTTTAATACCTTAGCTATACCAGTTCTTTTTATACACACGATTATAACACACACACACACACACACACACACACACTCTACCTTTTCCTGGGATTGTTTTGAGACCCACTTGTACTTTGAAGTAAACAAATTTACAGCATGCATTTAAAAAACAATTCAAGTGCGGTGTCTAAAAACTAGTAGAGAAACAGTAGATAAGTTAAAAAACACTTAAGGGATTTAGATACATTTATTGTGGTAAAATGTAAATAACGTAAAATTTACCATCTTACTAGAATAGACATTTCTCCAAAGAGGATATACAAATAATCAGTAAGGTAATGAAAAGGTGATCCACATCACTCAGTCATTACAGAGGGCCACGGGGGTGGTTCACACCTGTAATCCCAGCACTCTGGGAGGCAGAAGCAGGTAGATCACCTAAGCTCATGGTGCAAGACCGCATCTCTAAAAACAGCCAGGCGTTGTGGAGGGCACCTGTAGTCCCAGCTCCTTGGGAGGCTGAGGCAAGAGAATCACTTGAGCCCAGGAGTTTGAGGTTGCTGTGAGCTGTGATGCTACAGCACTCTACTGAGGGCAACAAAGTGAGCCTCTGTCTCAAAAAAAAATCATTACAGAAATGAAAATCAGAACCACCTCACCCCCATTGGGCTGACTACGGTCAAAAAGCCAGAAAAGGCAAGAATGGGGAGAAACTGGAACCCTGTACCCTGCGAGTGGGAATGTAACATGGTGCAGCCAGTGTGGAAAATACTCCAGAGGTTTCACAAAACAAGTATGAGCAGAATTAGGATCTGATCCAGCCATTCCACTTCTGGGTAGTGACCCCAAGGAGGTGAGAGCAAAGAAAGGAAGAGATATTTGTATACCCAAAGTTCGTCGCGGCTTTACTTATGGCAGCTAAAAGGTAGAAACAAACAAGGTGGCCGTGGACAGATGAATGGATACATACAAAGCAATCTCATCAGCCTTAAAAAAGAAGCAAATTCTGACCTGTGCTACGAAATGGACACACTTAAAGACATAATGCTCGGAGAAAGGAGCCAGCCACAGAAGGCCACATACTGCGTGGTTCTGCCCAGGCAAGGCACTCGGGCCAAGTGTCACCACTGCCCATCCCCAGAACTCTTACATCACCTCCAACTGAAATCTCACGCCCACTAAACACTAATTCCCCATTCCCCTCTCCCCACAGCCCCTGGTAACTACATTTTATGTCCTGTCTCTATGGGTTTGACTAGTCTAGGTATCACACATGAGTAGAATAGTTGTTCTCTTGTGTCTAGCTCTTTTCACTTAGAATACTATCTTCAAAACCCATGGCGTAGCATGTATTTGAATTTTGCTGTTTTTCAAAGCTAAATAATATTTTGCTGTGTGTACGTGCTGTATTTTGTTTATCTGTTCACATGCTGGTGAACATTTGGGTTGGTTCTGATATATTTTTAAAAGACAAGGTCATGGTATTCTCTGAGAGTTTTTAAATTTGAAAATAGGCAGCAGACATTATTTTTGATGAGAGGGACTAATTTCTTTCACCACCGGCCAGCCAGAGGGTGCATCTGTCCCACACAGCCTCAGAGGCCTCCTGGGTTCACAAAAGACTTGCGACTAGAAGAAAAAGGTGATGACCTCTCCAGAGGTGAATCTTTGGTCAAAACTGGGTTTATTAGGTGGGCAATGTCTCTAAATGTCCACTCAACACAGAACACACCCATGGGTGCACCAGCTTTACCAAAAAAGACCCAAATGCTAACGGCTTTCATCAACAGCCTTAATCCCCTAAGATCATTTCCATATAATCCAAATCATGGCACCATATTTGCAACAAAGCTGACTCAGGCACATGAGCTATCAAGCCTCCTACTTTTCGGAAAAGCACATTTTTTTCCATACATCCTGGGGTTTGTGGTGTGAGGGGGGTGGAGGTGGGTTGCAAGAGTCAGTGTGATACCTTGGTCTGTGGCTGATCTCTTGTGAAGAATCCAACCTTCCTACCATACTAGACTTATCTACATCAGCTAAAGGCTTCAGCAAACCAAACAGTCTGAACATTGAGCAGTATCTTTGATGGAGAGCAGATGAATTTTCCCTTCTTTCCCATTCAGTTCATTGTCGCGTATTAGTGGAGCATCCACAGCCTAAGTTCCAGGCACCTTTCTGGTCACTGGGGCTACAGAAGTGACAGGCCACGTCCCTTCTACTCAAGGCAGTTATTCACTTAGAATAAATGAGCAAGCAGACCCGATCATTTCACATTGTGGAGAGTCCTGTCAAGGCCATGACAAGGGATATGAGGAAGGGTTGGGAGAGCTACTGCCCACCAGGGCATGAGAGGAAGCTGCTCTGAGGAGGTGACACTCAAGCAGGCCACAGAAGGAGCTGCAGTGACAACAGTATTCCAGGCAGAGGAGATGGCCGATGCAAAGGATAGACTTAGAAAGAGATTGGTGTGTTCAAAGAGCAGAAAGAAGGCAAGCCAGCTTGGGCGGCACCTGTGGCTCAAAGGAGTAGGGCGCCCGCCCCGTATGCCAGAGATGGTGGGTTCAAACCCAGCCCCGGCCAAAAACTGCAAAAAAACCCAGCCAGCTCTGGCTAGAGCAGGAGGAGCAGGGAGCAGGCAATTGAGGCAGGTCAGGGTCTGGGCAGAATTCTGACCAGTGAGGGGAAGCCACAGGAAGGTGAGAAGCAGGATAGTGATCTGAGTCACGTATTTCAAAGAGCACTCAGGCTGCAGCTGGGGGTGGAGACTGCACGGTGTGGATCTCCCTCCTTTGGAAATATCACAGGAAGGTGCAGCAGAGAGCTCGGCTTCACCTCTCCCTTACTCAGTGGGGCTCTGGCCTTTCACAGTGGAGGAAAGTTTCCATTTTCTGTCTTGTTTAGGCCACTGCTATGTTGAACCTCTCTTATCCTTTCACCTAATTGGCCAGACCTGATCCCAGCTATTAAAAACTCTCAGTTTTTTAATTATTTTTTTTTGAGACAGTCTTACTCCATAGCCCTGGGTAGAGTCCCGAGGGGTTATAGCTCACAGCAACCTCACTTTCCTGGGTTCCAGTGACCTTCCTGCCTAGGTCTCCCAAGTAGCCGGGACTACAGGCACCCGATACAATGCCTGGCTAGTTTTTTCCTATTTTTACTAGAAACAGGTTCTGGCTTTTGCTAAGCCTGGTCTCAAACTTCTGATCTCAAGCAATCCACTCACCTCAACCTCAAAGCTCTCATTTTTAGCAGTTGGTGAAAGCTCAAACTCTGGGAAACACTGGTCTGTACCACCCCGTGGCCTTTGGCACATTCCTCCGTTTGTGTCTAATGTCTGGTTGGCATCCTGGGCTCTGAACACTCAGCCATACCTAATAGGTGCTCCATGAACACCAGGGGAGGAGGGTGCAGCACCCAGACCTGTCTTGTTTTCAGACAGACCTTGCTCATTGTCAAGACTCAGAAGAGATCTGCAATGTGGATTTCATCATGCAAAATGGCTCATGCCTGGCCAAGTGGCACGCAGCCCAGGAGTGTGAGAGGGAAAGGCAGACTTGGACTCTGGTTACCTCACCTGGGAATGTGCAGTGCCTTGTACACACTAACTCACCACCTTCCGGGAGGCCCTGATTTTTATCTGTTTGCATCAGCAAGAAGAGAGGAGAGAGCGTGAAGGTGCCTGGGGAGAAAGTTGTGCCTGAGATTCAGGAGAGGACTTCAGCTGGTCCCCTGCCACAGCCTCTGCATTTCCTTTGCAGCTTTTATCATGTCTGACCAATTCCTTATTTATTCACTGTGTCTTCCTTCCTAGACCGTTAGCTCCACCCAAATCGGGAGCCAAGTCTGCCTAGGTCACCCTGGTCCCTGTCACACGGAAAGTGCTCACTAAAGTACTGATTGCAAAATAAACGAATGAATCGACCTTTTCATGACAAAAAGGAAAGAAATTAACAAATAGAATTGGTGAAGCTTTCCAGCGGAAGTTTTCAAGGAAATTATTTGTATGGGTAGGTAAGATTACTCACTTCGTGGGTGAGCCCTGGCAGAAGCCTCACTCCTGATCCAGCCTCTAGCTCTGATCCAGTCTCTAGCTCCCTTCTTATCCTGCCAGGTGAGCTCTCTCTGTTACCAGGAGCTCTAGGAAATGCAAATAAATCCCAATATTCACATAAGAAAATAAAGATAAAGCAGTACGTCAGTTAGAAGCAAAGGGAACCGACATTCAAAGGCTGTGCCCGGGGTCAGACAGGAGTGGCTCTGAGATTATCCCAGTGAGGGGCTGCAGGCACCTGGCCCTGCTGGCGGCCCAGCCTGGATGCGGCAGGGCCCGGGGCTGGGCTGAAAGGGGTTCGCCCGGCGAGGAGCTGGCGCAGGGGAAGGGCGTCCTCTGGCGGAGGTGGAGGAAAATGCGTCCGTACGTGCGGCGCTGGGGTCCTGCTGCGGGTTCCGAACTTCCGCTTCTTCCCAGGGGACAGGTTGAGGGCAGCCTCAGCCCAGGGAGTGTTCTTCACAAGCATTTTCCAATCCCTTCCCCCTCACCACGCGCCGTCCGGTGGTGCACGGGAAAGGATTGTGGTTAATTGCAGACGTGCGGGGAAGCCGGGTGCGTCCCCCACTCCCTCCCCTAAAGTCCAAAGAAAGCAGATTGAGACGATCTGAAAAAATGTCAGGTCCTAACGGATCCGCAGGACCCTCTTTTGACCTTTGGCACCTTCCCGGTCCTGTGTTCTGGAGCACAGGAGCCGGATCAACCGAGGGTTGCTTGAAGGGCACCCCACGACGCAGGCCCGCGGGGGACGACTCGGGACACCCCTGAGGCTGAGAGTGGGGGTCCACCCGCTTCTCCTCCCCACGGCCGCTCGAGGGTAGAGGGGAGCGCAGACCAGCGTGGGGACTGAAGTCGGCTCTGCTCCCCGCCCTGCAAAACCCTCCTTCCCGCTCTTGTTGCGGGTCCCCAAAATTGCGAGACTGAATTAGATGGTCGGCGGCTCGCGTCCTGGCAGGTTCTCATTTGGCCGTCCTGTTTTACACCCAGACTTGTCCACAGAGAGAGTCGAAGATCAGCGTGGTGGGGAGAGTGTACCCCAGGGAAAGGCCGGTCTAACCCGCTCTCTCCACCCGGCGGAAACGCCTCCCGGGACCTGCGTCTCTCTTTATTGAATCTTGAGTGACACCTAGTGGCTCGTCGCCTCAGCGTCGCGGCGAGGCTGCTGCTTTTCAGAAGGCGTTCGTGCACTCAGTGGTTCTTTCCACTCACAGATTTGGAAGCCCCGGGGACTGTGGGAATTTCCTGGGGCTTTTCCAGGAAGCACGTGCTGTCACCAGTCAACAGCCCTCTTCACGCAACCCTAATAAAAATGCTCTTCTTTTTTGGAGAGCTCGCTTGGACACGTCCCTATCTCGGGCAGCAAATAGTGAGCCGGTGCTGTTTTAGGTACTAAGTACAGAAGGGTAACAAGGACTTGGTTCCCTCACCCCATCCTCCGCGTCTAGAAACTCACAGCCCAGCTAGGGGAGAAATGGACCAGTAAAAAAGCATATTACATTGGAAAGTGTTAAAATAAGTATTGGACGCTGTAGGGGGCAGGGAGCAGACCTCATTCAGCCTAGAGGTGGTGAGGAAGGCAGTCACCCTGGGGCTCAGTTTTGAATTTTCCATGGCGCATTAGGCAGGATTTTAAGATGACTCCCCCAGATCCTCAGCGCCTTGATGTACCTGCACATTTGCCTAGTTATCCAATCAAACAACTAATTTGGGTGCTTCAGTGCAGAGAATTTGTAGGTGTAATTAGTGTTCCCAAATCAGTTGACCTTAAAGATCTGGAGGTGATCCTGGGTGGGCCTGAGCTAAGCAGGTGAATTTGTAAAAGGCGCTCAGCCTCCCTGACCAAAGAGAGTTGGACAGTGGAAAGGATTCATTCACCTTAGTGGCTTTAGAAATAAAGGCGCCCACATGTCCAGGAACATAGGCAGCCTTTGGCCCCTGAGAACAACCTCTGGCTGACAGCCCGCAGAGAAATGGGATCTCAGTCCTATGACTATGAGAAAATGGAACTTCGCCAACAACCAGTAAGCTTGGAAGCAAACCTACCTCACACAGAGTGAAAACCAACGTCCTTAACTGTGGCCCTGATGTCATACGCAGTCCATCCTGACCCTGAACGCTCCCTCTCTGGGTTTGCAATGCTCCAATGCGCTGGCCTTAAGGAGCTTCATCAAGCGTGTCCTCTACCTACTCTCCCTTCCAGCAGTGCTCTCATCCCAGTCATCCCTGTGGTTCATTCCCTGCCCCTCCCGCTTCTAGACTTTGCTCAAATGTCAGTTCCTCAGTGAGACCTTCCTTGATCTCCTGGATTTCCATGCAACCCCCTTGCCACACCCCTTCTCTGGGCTCCCTGCTCCGTTTCCTGTGTCATTCTGCTCCTCAGCACTTTCTGCCATGGCCAGGCTCTCGGTTTTCTTTATCTCCTTGTCTATTGCCTCTCTCTGATCATTAGCAAGCTTGTCTTTGTTCACTGAAGCATCTCCAGAGCCTACAACAGTGCATGTAGTTGGCACTCAGCAAATCTCTGTCATGCACTAAGGTCATAGCTCAAATGTCACCCACCTCCTGTTCTATCTAAAGTGCCTCCCATCGCTCTCTATCCCCTCACTCCCCTCTTTGCCCTAGAACTTCTCCCCACTGGGCATTATACATTCATCTCCTCTTCTTGTCTGTCTTTCCAACTAGATGCCAGCAAGGTCTTAGTGTAGTTCACTGGTATGTCCCAAGGGCAACAGGTACCAAGTAGGCTGATGATGCACATTTGTTGAATGATGGCATTATCATTATTTGTTGTTATTAACACTGGTATCAGAAAGCAGAAGATAAGGAACATTTGCCCTCTGGACAGTGTAGGGGAGGGGAGGATGATCCTAAATGGATTTCCTGGTAGAAAATACAAAAGGGAACAAGAATGCCAACTCCCTACTCCTGGCCTGGACCTGTCCCCATTCCTAGGTACCATTTATTTATTAAATGGATGCAACCCTGGATTACATCACAGGCAGCAACAAGGTTGTTTTACTCTGTAACTCTTGAATGCACAAAAGCATCCTGGAACTGTAGGAGAATTATTATAGCCAACATCTGGTCAGTCTGTTGTTGGAAGTATAGAGCAGCCCTGCATTTGCAAAGTGAACTTCAGTCGCTGTGGCAAGCTCTGGGATCATCTCCCCAAGAGAAGAGAAAGAGGGAGCAGAGCACTGATGCCAGAACCACACTGCCTGGTTCAAATCCTGGCTATGCTGCCTACTTGTATAATGTCTCTGTGCCTCAGTTTGCTCATCTGTAAAATGAGCATAATAATGAAACCTACCTCATAAAGTTGTTATGAGGATTCACACTCCAAACATATTTTTTTTAAAAAAAGGTTGTGCCTTGCATACATCCAGAACTATGAAAGGTCTGAGCTCTTCATGATTTTTACCCTACTTGCAAGCTTGCAAGTTAGCCATCTACCCCTTTGCAGAAGCTGGTGGATGACACAAGACTTCTGGTTGGGGGCAAAGGCCTTTAGTACTCCCAGTGGCAGCTTAGCCAGAGTATCTGTGTTTGTACCAGTCTCATGGGCTCAGTTCACTCGGGGTGATACAAAGACATTATTGCACATATAGTAGGATGCATTATAGGAGAGGAACCCTGAGTTCAGGGGACCCAAATATTTTATAATGGGCAGTAAGCGTGACTGGCATTTGCTCCAGAGAGAGATTATCTCCCTCTTCAAAGGCTGTTTTGGTAATAAACATCTCTGAAAAGATAACCCAGACCAAAGTAGTCAGTGCCACTGCTTATAAGATATGCAGAAATATGAGAAGTTTATGGAGAACTGTCTCCTGAAAGCATGCGGTAAAAACTATTATTATTACTATGGGAAGATGAACCCATAATACACAACTTGATTTCTTTTGGTGACACTAAAATTGATAGAAATTAGAGCAAAGCAGGCCATGGACGAAGGAAAAGTTACAAAGACTAATGGCAAGTCAAGGAATTTTGAGTTAACGCACAGTGACTAGACTACCAAATGTGTTTCGCAAATGGGTTTCCAGAAAAACTGCCGTCAGCAATTGATTATGATATTGGGCAAATGAGTTTGCAGTTTCGTGATGAATAATCTATCACTCCCTGTCTTAGAAACTCGGGCACTCCATCTTTTTTGACAGGCAGCATGTAGATTCCGTTGCCAGGACGGAAGGCATTTGTCCAATTCCTACTCTTTCTCTTTGAAAAATTAACATTTAAGTCCCATGTTGATCTGGAGGAACACATAAGACCTTAATTACAAGGCACAAAGATTTGTACTAATGGATAAGCTGATGACAAAGTCATTGAAATTTAGAGGAAACAAAATGTTTAAGTGTATCCAAGTAGGCAGTTACCCTCCTCTCATAATTATAATTTAATCATTCACATAATTCTTTCATTTGTAAGACTTCAGTTGCACATCAAAAACGATGCAGATATTTCTTTAAACTTTCTGATTTCTAACAGTTATATTTACTAGCATATTACAGACTTTTAAAGATCAACTTACCTACCTGAAATACGGTTCTTAAAAGAAAAAAGAGAGAGAGAGAAGTCGTGTCTTTGGGTCCTAGCTTTGCCATTCACTGGCTATGACCTCCAGCAAGTTGTTTAAGCCTTGGGAGCCTGTTTCCCCTCTCCAGACGGGGATAATAATAGTGCATGAGGTTGTGGTGAGGAATGGTCACTGCAGTGACTCAGTCACACGCCTTCCTTCCGGATTCTTAACCAAACCAGACCAGGAACTAGATGGGGATTGAATTATATTTGTATATGTGTACAAATTGTGTTTGTTACAAATACAATCTGCACAGATAGGGATCGTGAATAAGATAGTAGGTACCCAGGCTTCCTGCATCCACTCCATTTCCCATCCTCAGACCTGGCTGTGCGGAGAATTCTATCTGCAGAGCGACACCCAGGCAGCCTCAGGGCAACAGGCAATGTGAGGTGCAGGAAAGAGAGCAGCCAGTACAGGGAGAGGGCGGAGAGAAGGCTCAGCTGGAGGCAGGATACCAGGGTCCCTCCATGAACCTAGAGCTTTGCATGATGGGGCGGGGGAAGAAGGCAGGGTGCCCTCAGCACCCTGGGCCCCACCAGACAAGTCTCTCCCACCTGACAAGAGCTTCCACTCAGCAGAGGGTGACAATCAGGGAAGATGATCCTTCTAAGTCATAAAGCTTCCATTTCCTGAGCAAGAGAAAGAGGAACAGCACCTGTCCCAATCCTGCCTGGGTCACCCATCCCGCTCTGTGGCCAGCCCCCCACATGCCCATCAGAGTATCTTTCCAGAGGAGAAGCCCAATCACTCCCCACAGGGTAAGGTCCAGCCACACGCACAGGGGCCTGTTTCCTTTCCCACATTCTATTCCCCGTGCCATGTGGCCAGGCTACCTCCCACCTACAGTCTCCCTGCTCCTGTGTGCCTGCCCTTCCCTCCATCAGAAAACCTGGCTCTCTCACCCATTCAGGGAATAAGACTCCTCTCCAAGGAGCTACTTTAAATGTCACCCCTGCCTTGAACCTTTTCTGACTCGGCTCTTCCTTTGCTCCTCATCCCCCGGTGATCCCAAACCTCTGTCCTGCCGAAGCCAGCTGTTTGGATTCGAATCCAGTACTGAGTACATAATCTGTCTGGGCTCAGGTTCCTTGTCGGCAAACTAGGGATCATAATAGTGTCTCCTGGTAGTCGTAAAGATATACACAAGGACAAAAAGCCCTTACAAAAAGAACCTGGCCCATAGTAAGTGCTCCGTAAGTTTGGGCTGTTTTAGGATCACCATTATTTAACAACTGTGTGATTTTTCTACGTCCCAATACCACTTAGTCTATTATTGATATTTTCTGTAAATCAGCTTTGCCATCTCCTCAGCAACATCCAGGGCATTACAAGCTGGAAGGGCTAGTTCTATTTATACAATACAGAGGAAAGTAAAATATATATTTATTTAAATAAAACCTGATTATGGGCAACACCTGTGGGTCAGTGAGTAGGCCCTCATATACTGAGGGTGGTGAGTTCAAAACCAGCCCCAGCCAAACTGCAACAACAAAAAAAATAGCCAGGTATTGTGGCGAGCACCTGTAGTCCCAGCTACTTGGGAGGCTGAGGCAAGAGAATCGCCTAAGCCCAAGAGAGCTGGAGGCCGCTGTGAGCTGTGGTGCCACAGCACTCTACTGAGAGTGACAAAGTGAGACTGTCTCTTAAAAAAAATAAATAAATGATAAGTAAATAAATAGAGTGGTGCCTGTGGCTCAGAGGAGTGGGGCATCAGTCCCATATACTGGAGGTGGCGGGTTCAAACTCAGCCCTGGCCAAAAACTGCAATACATAAATAAATAAAACCTGATCATCTGAGAGCCCCCCACCCCACCCCTTGCTATCATTTCCTCTCTGATCACACCTGGAGAAACGCTAGTTTATGCTGTCATTCAATAATTCAAAAATGGTTCAAAAAATGAGCCAAACCTGGTTCATTTTTTAGTTTGCAAAGAGCTTATTTACAAGTCCCCTTGCTGAGTCATATGCCCTCCATAACTGTGTGTGGGATGAATGTGTGAATGGACACGGCTGAATGCATCTATGGACTGCCAAGAAGCCAGAACATTCTACACAAAGGTCAGAAAATAATAAATGAAGCATCTCATAATAAAGAAATTACAAAATAAAATAACAAATGAAAGGCCAGACACAGTGGCTCATGCCTATAATCCTGGCACTCTGGGAGGCTGAGGCAAGAGGATTGCTGAAGGCCAGGAGTTCGCGGTTGCTGTGAGCTGTGATGGCTCAGCACTCCACCCAGGGTGACAGAATGAGACTCTGTCTCAAAAACACAAAAAGCTAATTAAGGTTTGGAGTGAGCTGCCTTCTTCCTCTCCTACCCGGACCCCTGGAATAACTGGAAGGGCCTTCTCTTCCCGGTCTTTGCTCTCCCCTTTCAACAGACAAGCCTCTTGCCTTTTTGACAGCAGGAGGAACCTTGCGGTTGTAATGAAAATTAGAGGAAAACATCAGATTTCGGCAGCAGCAGCAGAACACGCTCCCTGTTTAAAAAAAAAAAAAACCCTCATCCCTTATGCTTGAAGAGATTAGAAGGTAATAATTTATATTGAAATCCGCAAAGCCCCTCACAAAGTCCTGTTACTTGTTCCTGCCTTGTGACTGACAAGTAGGAATATACAGACTGATTTGAAAACCTAGGGCGGTTTAACTAGAGCAGCATTAATTCCTCCATTAGAAGCTGAGGAATGAGAAGACAGAGAGGACCCAGACACCACAAAGAAGCGTGTTAGTGGTGGAAGGCCACGCCTTTTTCCCAGTGACACTCTCACCAGCACTTCAACTTTGAGTTAGCTCTCTAAGCCCTCCGGACCTCAAATTGGCAAAAATAATTTTTTTCCTTGCTAGTTAAAATGCCCTCAAGCTACAGTCATTAGATTTGCTGGACAGCGGCATCATTCTGATGTTATCGGCCCTGTCTTCCTGTTTTCATGAATAATGTATAAGCAGCAGCTATTAGAAATGGATTCTTCTGTGGCTGACGGTATCGCCACCAGACAGGTCCCTGGATTCTCAGTCATTTTGTCTGTATCTCTAGGAGGTCTCCCTCCTCTTCTGGCTTCCTGCCATGCGTGGAAAACCTTCCAAAGACCTCCGATCCCTGCTCCTCCCTCCCTCAGTAGGAGGGAACTGGGGGTGTCGAGAAGAGGGTACCCACCACCTTCCTGCCTTGTAATTGTTGCTCCGTGTCAGAGGTGTCATGCAGGAGCTCCTGAGGATGCCAAGTTCACGGGCTTGCTGCCTGGCCCTGCCAGCACTGCTCTGCCTCCAAATGCCTGCCAGGGAATGCTGCTCCTTGAGCACAGGCTGGATGGGAAGCTCTGTGCTTACACCTGTCTTATCTGATAAGGAAAGCAAAGATCCTTCATCCTATGCCTTTGTTCACTCATTCATTCAACATATTTTTATTATCTGTGAGGTTCCTGGCCGTGGAGGTGTGCAGTAAGCAGTCAAGGATTGTAAGAATGAATATATAATGTTTACAAGGAAGACAGCAGTGATTTTAAGAGCATACACTAGAGGGAAGTAGCCGAGTCAGGGAAGTAAGGAAAGGGAGGTGAGGATTGAGCTAAGGAGCTGAGAGACCTGGAAATCAGTGGACAGGGTGGGGAGGGGCCATATAGGGCCCACATGAGAGGAACTGCAAGGAGGCTGGGGCCAGAGCCTATTTGCAAACAGGACTCAGGGCTCCTCTGCCCCCTTTGACATTGGCCCATTTTTCCTTCCAAATACTCTCCCCTCCCCTGGAGTCTGAGACCTGCTTTGTCTTGGCTCTGCTCCCAGCTCCTTCCTGCTCCTACCCTCCCAGGCTACTCTAGTATTGCCCCTTTAATTATGGCTATGACCTGGGACCTGTCTTCCCCCTTAGCACCTACCACCTAAGAGGAGCACTGCAGATGCAATGGGCATTTACTGTTCCGAGTCCCAGTGGAGAATTTGAACGCATCCTGACTGCCCAATATGGGCAGAGTTAAACAGTGGTACATACGCATACTGGAGTGTCATCCAATCATTAAAAGTGATGTTTCTGCAGACTAATGATCTTGGAAATTTCTCTTGACATGACATTCATTTTTAAAGCAGAATACAAAATTCATCATAAAGTATGATCTCAATTTTATGTAGAAAAATGTGTATGCAAAGAAAAAGGCCAGAATCAAATTTATCAAAATACTACCTGCCTACCTCTATTGGTAGCTTATGTGCAGGTTGGTTGGTTTGTTTGTCACTCAGGCTGGAGTACAGTGGGGACATCATAACTCACTGCCACCTCCAGCTCCTGGGCTCCAGCAATCCTCCTGCCTGCCTCAGCCTCCAGAGTAGCTGGGACTTCAGGCATACACATTATTGATGTTTTTATCTCCTGTTCCCTACGACGCCATTTCTCCCCAAATGTGTTAAATAACTTATCTACTAAATAATTAAATGAGGTGATTTAATTGAACTAAAATGCAAGCGTTTATTACCTGCCAAGCATCACTAGCAATTCAATGGTGGGCAGAAGGCAAACATGGTCTCTGTCCTGAAGAATTGCTTATACAATTCACGGAAAAAAGTTACTTTAAAAAACAAGATGGAAAAAAGAACAGCCATCATCGCTCCTGGGAAACAATTCCAAAAATGGTCCCTCTCACCGGTGCCAGTGGGGTGAGCAGCAGCCAGCAGCGTCTTGATGGTACCCACTGAGAGTGCCAAGGACTGAACCTTGGTGACTGTCCATTTGTCAGTTCGGCACGAGGCGAGATGCTTGGAACAAGGACTCTTTCCTTGTTTCCCCGTCAGCTGCACAAAACTCTCAGCTTCTGTTCTTCCGAGCTGAAGCTCTTTGTACACTCCCTTTATAAAATTCAGTCCCCACCTCCCTACGTGCCAACAGTCACTTCATTTCCAGCCCTCCAGTGGGTACATTTCCAAGGAGTTTCTCCCCTGGGAATCATCCCTCAAGGATTCTAGATGGAAATGCCACCTCCCCACGTGTCTGAAGCCCAGCTCCACTACTCGCTGGTTTCCTAACCCTCCCCAAAGCAGAGGCTTGTGATTAAACCACAGACAAAGCATCAGCCTGAGCAAGCCGGGAAAACAGCAGGAGCCGGGGGACTCCAGTGAGCTAAGAGTCTGATTGTTTTCATGCAAATTGTTTTTAGGAGTAGGGAGATAACCGGCAAATGAAATATGAAAGGTAGGCAGAGATGTTTCAAAACCAATGATGGGGGCGGGGGAGTTCTTCAATAAAAACTCAGCGTGTCTTTAACAGTTAAACTATAAAGTTCCCATATTTCTTATCAAATGGAATATTTAATAGAATATGTCTCCTCCTCCTGCTCGCACAGCCCAGCACAATCGATGTCTCTTTCTGCCTCTTCACCGTTCCATCTTAGCCTTGACTGAAGAGTCTGTTTCAGAATGGCAGCTTCCTAATGACAAAAAGTGCATTACCAGAGGAGAATTGTAAGTGGTCGACAAGAGGAGCAATATTAATTCTACTAGTTGTCTATTTATTGTAATGCACTTAGGGATTGCACCATGTCTAGTGCATCAAACCCATGATGTTATTATAGGTTATGGCAGCCTAAGTGTTTTAAAAAGCACGTTAATATAGAGCTGATGAGGAGAAAGGCATCTATGTGTGGTATGCAAATGTGGTAAAAAAAAAAAAAATCTGTGAAGTGGCGTCTACGCGTATGATGTTTAGAAAATAAGAGAAGGAATTCTGCAACAATTCCAACCCCGCTCCTGGGGCAGGGCCAGAAAAATCATTTGGTTCATTGCGGTAACTGAGATATAGACATTTGCATTTCATGTTGGATTGTCAATGGTCAGTTCAGAATCCAGGAACTTTCTGAAATCTAAGATCTAAGTTTTCAAGCTGGTAGGCTTGGCCTCCAGCAGAGAGAGGTGTTTTGTTTTAAAAACCCAGAAATGTCACATACAAATCCAGGTTTCTTGTTCTCTTAAAAAATTGGAAGATCTGGCTCGGTGCCTATGGCTCAAGCGGCTAAGGCGCCAGCCACATACACCTAAGCTGGCAGGTTTGAATCCAGCCCGGACCCGCCAAACAACAATGATGGCTGCAACCAAAAAATAGCCGGGCGTTGTGGTGGGCACCCGTAGTCCCAGCTACATGGGAGGAGGAGGCAAGAGAGTCTCTTGAGCCCAAGAGTTGGAGGTTGCTATGAGCTGTGATGCCACGGCACTCTACCCAGGGGAACAGCTTGAGGCTCTGTCTCAAAAAAAAAAAAAAAAAAAAATTGGAAGATCTGGCAGACTGAATTGACATCCCTACACGGCAATAATAGTGACTGCAGATGGCAGATGTCCCTATACTCTGGCACCAGGAATTGCTCCTTCCCTCTGGGATGGAGGCTGCCCCAGGGACCAAGGGTAGAAAGATGGGTCCTCTTCTCTAAGACTCCCCTTCCCCTGCCTTCCTTCCTTCCTTCCTTCCCTCTCCTCTCCTCCCTCTTGAGCTTTCCCTACCCACACAGGCACACACACAATCACACAGGCCAACACCTCCAGGAAATGAATAAAACTTCCCCCCCTTCTTAAAGGCTGGGGGGAAAGGAAGAGCAGAGAGAGTGAGGGGGTGGGGTCTTTGTGTGTGCCACACCTTTGGGGGGCAAGATACGATTGTAAGAAGGACTTCACCTAACAAATGCGATCAGTGAAACCTGGTTTCTTGTACCCTCAATGAATCCCCCAAAATAAATAAATAAATAAACTCCCCCACTTCCGCCACTGATTCCCAGGTTACCTGTCTCAGTGGTGGCCCAAGGGCACTGATAATTCTCAGTGTCTATCTATTGTCTTTTAGCCATTTAACTGGCAGAGGACCATTTGAAACCACTTAAATATGTTATTTTTGTGTGTAGGATGTGAGGGTCAAGATAGGATCCTTTTTTCCCCTACTTTCTCTACATCATAAGAAATTGTAATAGGTAGAGAGAACTGATACGCGTTTTGGAACCAGAGTGCCTAACTTCAAATCCTCTCATTTCCCGGCTATGTGATCACAGGGAAGTCGTTTAACTTCTCTGCACCTTAATTTCCTCATCTATAAAATGGGGATTATGGTATCTAATGCATAAGATTGTTATCAAGGATAAACGAGTGAATATATATAAAGCACTGGAATAGAGCCTGACACACAATAAGGGTTGTAAATATTAGACCTAGATGTGAGTAATCATCTTCCATTCTATGAACTATCACTGGAGAAAACTTTAACTCTGCACCTCGAAACGTTAAATCAGACGTATTCCTTTATCTGACAGACAAGTGCCAGGCACTCACTGAGAACTAGAAATGCACACAAAGGTTTTAAAATGTCTTTGCCTTTAAGGAGCTTCCTATCACTAGTTGATTTGGAATTTGAGGTGCAATTAAGCAAACAGTGCAGGACAATTGTTTAAATAAGGATAGGTTAAATTAAGCAAAAGTCAGATGAAAATTGTTTAAATAAATAAGGGTCTTACAGAGAACAAAGAATTAGAATCATTCCAGAGTCAATCTATAAAAATCAGTCTCCCAAAGAGTCAGAGACAAATGGGGATTTTGAAAGATACCTCTAGGCTCGGCACCTATAGCTCAACCGGCTAAGGCGCCAGCCACGTACACCTAAGGTGGCGGGTTCGAATCCCCAGCCCAGACCCGCCAAACAACAATGACGGCTGCAACCAAAACATAGCCGGGCGTTGTGGCGGGCGCCTGTGGTCCCAGCTACTTGGGAGGCAGAGGCAAGAGACTCGATTAAGCCCAGGAGTTGGAGGTTGCTGTGAGCTGTAATGCCACGGCACTCTACCCAGGGGGACAGCTTGAGGCTCCGTCTAAAAAAAAAAAAAAGATACCTCTAGGAAGAAGCAAAGTCCTGAATTTAAGATCAGAACAGTGAAGTCCAGAAGAAGCTAGTATAGGCTTTTGGGAGAAGGTGCTCAGGCTTTGTGAGTTGTGTGCGCGTGCACACACACACACACACACACACACCCCACACCATGTTAAAGGGACCAGACTGGGGCCGGCGACCAGGAGAATCAATGCAGGGTTCAGAGCAGCTGGGATCTCTTCAGTTCTCTGTGTATTATTTTAGGTCACTTGAGTTTGCACCGTACCTAAGTTCTGCTCCCACAATGGAGGCATGTTACACTTTTATAATTTACTTCTAAGAACTTCAACAAAATCAGGGTGATGCGCATCTGTCAAGGGGTCAGTGAACACACTCTCAGGAATGTCCGTTCAAGAGAGGCTGGTTCTCATTATATGACTTGTAAATTAGCATGATGCATGGGAGAAAATGACTCTCATAAAAGATAGTCAAAACATGTGGACTGGCTAAAATGGTTCAGAGACACCCTACTCTCTCTCTCTCTCTCTCTCTCTCTCTCTCTCTCTCCCCCTCTCTCTCCCCACCCTCTCTCTCTCACACACACACAAGGAATGAATGGAGAACAAGAATCAAGCTAAGCCTGAAAACCTTATACCCTTGGGATGGCCCCTGAGGCTCGATCCCTCATCAGCTTCCAGCCATCAGCTTAGGGCAGTGCTCCCCAGCTTTTCTTGTCACCAAGGATCAGTTTCATGAAGGACAATTTTTCCACAGACTGGGGCTGGGGGTGGTTTGGGGGTGATTCAAGCACATTACATGTATTGTGCACTTTATTTCCATTATTATTACATTTAATATATGATGATATAATTATATAACTCACTATAATGCAGAATCCACAGGAGCCCTGAGCTGATTCTCCTGCAACTAGATGGTCCCAGCGCTAGCATCACCTGCTCAGCTCCACCTCTGATCAGCAGGCATTATATGAATTTCATAAGGAGTGCACCACCTAGATCCCTCTCATGTGCAGTTCCCAGTGGGGTTGGTGCTCCCAGGAGAATCTGATACTGTAGCTGATCTGAAAGGCGGTGATGCGAGTGATGGGGAGTGGCTGTAAATACAGATGAACCTTTGCTCACTCACAAGCTTAGGGGATTTTTAATTGCATGATGCCTTCTAGAGGGGCACAGGATCCTGCCTCATCTTTCATCCAAATGGATCAGAACACAGAATAGGACAGAGAGCTTTCATGAAGCTCACAGAACAGGTCTATGCCTGTGTGGCTAAAGAATTTGTCTTAAGAAAAACTAGAAGTGTAACAGGCTTTGGCTTGAACTTTGCCTTCGGTTCAACTAGGACATCAGGTTTTGGGGAAAGATGACTGTCACCACCTCAGGTTCTCTGACAGCAGCTGTTACCCTCCAAAAGAGAACCGACATGGAGTGTAGGACAGAACTGGCCTAGGTTGGTCCCAAGATGGACTGGGATTTCATGGGCTCCAGCTCCGACCTGGGATTCTCTGGGCTTCTCTTCTCACCTAGTACATACTGATGGGCAGGTCCTAGAAGACTCATAGGTGTGCCAACAGCTGGCAAAGATTGGCTGGTGTCTTTAGAGGACTGATGTGTGAAAGAAAATTCTTTTTTTTTTTTTTTTTGAGACAGTCTCATTATGTTGCCCTCGGTAGAGTGCCGTAGCGTCACAGCTCACAGCAGCCTCCAGATCTTGGGCTTAGGAGATTCTCTTGCCTCAGCCTCCCGAGTAGCTGGTACTAGAGGCACCTACCACAATGTCCAGCTATTTTTTTGTTGCAATTTGGCAGGAGCTGGATTCGAACCCACCACCCTCGGTATCTGGAGCTGGTGCCTTACTCACTGAGCCACAAGCACCACCCCACGTGCAGCTATTAAGCTTTTGTGTGTGACTAGTAATAGGGGAGAAACTGAATTTCAAATTATACTTCATGTTAATTAACTTAAATTGAATAGCCAAATGTGGCTAATGGATACTGTACAGGACAGCACAGCATGGCCTGGGGCCTGGCCTCTCTCCCTATTTCTTAGGACCTTCTCTTAATTCTGAAGTGGTTTGATGGATTGCTAACTTCTTTCTCCCCATCTCTTGTCTTGCCCTGAGTCCCCTGGCTCTGTCTCCTTTCTTCAACTCTCTGGAGTAGTCTGGCTTGGGAGGTTAAAGAGAAGGGAAAAAAATGCTTCCCAAACATTTCCCAAGAAGGAATGGGCAAGAGGTTAGGGCACCAGGAAATAGGACTTTTTTTTTTTTTTTAAAGACAGAATCTCACTTTGTCACCCTCAGTAGAGTGCTGTGGCATCACAGCTCACAGCAACCTCCAGCTTTTGGGCTTAGGCATTTCTCTTGCCTCAGCCTCCCGAGTAGCTAGGAAATAGGATATCTAGTGACACATGGGACTTATAGAATGCACACTCCCATTTGGAACTAATAAATCCAATGATGCCATTCAAAGTATCTTGTACATGTATATAGAGATCTTGTCATAATGCACTCTGCATGCAAATCTAGCAGAAGAATTAGATGTCTTATTTTAAAGATAACAAAACCCAAGGTGGTTTAGCCAATAGAATCACATAGCAGGTAATGATAAAGCTGGGACCAGAACCAGGTGCTCTGACTCCTAACTTCCCACCATTGAAATTGGTAGAACCTTATACATTGACCACCCAAGGGACTGTAACAAACTGGTCAATGTACAGATGTGGTCAACATAAAGAACTATGCCTCTGTACTGATACAGACATGTGGTACATGGCCAGGCCAAGACTATTAAAATTAGGTCCACTAGGCCAGGCACTTTGGGAGGCAGAGGCAGGTAAATTGCTTATGCTCAGGAGTTCAAGACTAGCCTAAGCAAGATTGAGACTCTGGCTCTACTAAAAAGAGAAAAAACTAGCCAGGTATTGTGTCAGGCACCTGTAGTCCCAGCTACTTGGGAGGCTGAGGCAATGGGATTGCTTGAACCCAGGAGTTTGAGGTTGTTGTGAGCTATGATGATGCCGTGGCACTCTAGCCTGGGGCAAAAGAGTGAGGCTCTGTTTAAGAAAAGAAAGAAAGAGAGAGAGAAAGAAAGAAAGAAAATTAGGTCAACTTAAGGAGCTGTTTAATGTAGGGAGGGGGTCAGCCATGGAGGTTCTCCTACAGATGAATCAGCCCTGATTAGAGAGGGAACATGTCAAGAGAACAGGGAAGACCATAATCACCTCAACAACCTCGCCACATCTTAAATGAAGCTCTTTTATTTCTGACCTGCAGGGAGCCGTTGTGGATACACCATATAGTACACTATTTCATTCTCCAGCATCGTAGAAGCCAGGATAAATTAGGGAATGTAAGTGGATGTGTCTTGCAGAGCACCAATGGGCCATCCTAATCCTTGCATTCTTACCGTAGTTTTAGGGATTTTATCAATGAATCTCCCTCTAACAGGACCTCTGCCCCTTTGTACAACTCCAGAGGGCGCCTTCTTATAGGATGCAACATGCAATGCAGTGGTATTACGCTAATGGACTTTATTTCTAAATCGAACAAGACAAGTTTCTTTCCTCGTGCTTCAGTTAAATTAATTTTCACATTATTTTTGTGGGTTTGCCGATGAAGCAGGTGCCACACTAAGGTTCTGAACTTTGGCTGTTTATCTGAATTGGTGGCAATTTTTTTAGAAAGCACGCAAGCCAAGTTCTATCCCTTGAGAAGAGGGGGTTGGGGCCTGGGCATCTGCATTTGTTCAAGGTTTCTCCAATCTGATTCCGGTTCTAAGAGCTGAGACTCATAGACTGTCAGACCAGGAACCAACAGACCCACATTCGGGTTCCTGACTTTTCCCCCACACTATCCTCCCTCAGCATGGTTCCCATTCTGTTAAATGGAGAGATATGAGGCCTGTCCTACTTTGGGGAGTTTTAAGCATGAGAGCTTGTATGAAAGAATTCTGAAAAGTAACCTGTGTGTTTACAGTGGGAGGGCTCTGATGACCAGCAGTCAGTCACCACCTGCAAACAGGCCTGGGATTCGTGACATTGGTGACATTTGCACATGGATTCTCATGGTCTGTCTGCCTCCATCACACCATGCTAAAAATGGGTAGAGAGTGGGTGGAGCTCAAAATGCTCTAACTCCAGTGTAATGGTGTGGGCAGCTTCCCCACAGCTAGGTAATTCTGGACAAATGAAAACTTGTCTGCAATCCGCTCTATTTATTTCCAAAATAACTGGTGAGATCCCCTAGGAATTTTAGGACGTTCATTTCAGTTTTATCTGTCTTGAGGCCTTTAGGCCATGAGATTAGAAAGGCTCAGGCAAGCGTCAGGAGAAGTATACAAGATGTCTATTCCCAATCTCAGAGCTAATACTCAGGGTAAACCCACAGCCTGTGATGTGGGAACATTTTAATCTGGGAAATCAAATACAGGAAAAATATTACCTTACTGTTAATTTCAACCATTACACACACACACACACACACACACCAGTTAAATGCCCAGAATGAGGCTACTAGCCATACAAAAATTACAGACTTATAGAAATACTTTAAAATGCTGACAGTACTTTCTTCTGAAACTTCATGGTTTTACCTCTCTGACCAAAAGATGCTCCATTTCTGTTAATTACCTTTTGTTCAATCAGAATATCATGAATTGACCATAGCAAGAAAAGAAATCCATTAAAGATCAGGATATTACAAAGGATTAATAAGAATACTGGAGGGCCAGGCACGATGGCTCATGCCTGTAATCTTGGGACTCTGGGAGGATAAGGCAGATTGATTGCTTCAGCTCATGAGTTCAAAACCAGCCTGAGCAAGAGCAAGATCCTTGTCTCCATTAAAAATAGAAAAACTAGCTGGGCATTGTGATGGGCATCTGTAGTCCCAGCTGCTTGGAGGATTGAGGCAGGAGGATCTCTTGAGCTCAAGAGTTTGAGGTTGCTGTGAGCTATGATGAGACCACAGCACTCTCCCTAGAGTGACAGAGTGAGACTCTGTTTCAAAAAAAAATACTGAAGCAAGGAAATTAATGTTTTGACGATCTAGATAGAAGTATTTCAAACTTCTTATGTTGCAAATTTAAATTTTTTATTTTAGGTCAAACATTCTCAGACTTTATGTCCTACCAAAATTATTGTCTGAAATAGATATAAGGACCCTATCCCCGACCTAGAGAACCAAAAACTATTGGATGGAGCTGAAGCACCTGCATTTTAAACAAGTATTAAAACCACTATCCAATGCAGTGTCCTAAGAGATGAGTGCCTATGGAGAGCTGGTCAGAAAAAGCAGAGAACAGCCAGGCGAACAAACCATGAAAAATCAATTTCTTCCATGAACTCCATTGGAACTCCCTATAACAAGAGACTGCTAGCCTCAAAGGGACCACAGAGGTCATTTCTTTGTCTTCCTGATAGGTCACAGGTTGAGTGCCAGTGAGACACGTTACAACTTTGAATTTCTGACTAGGCTGCCCAGGACAGTTGTGCAGGTTGAGGACTGCACAATGGCATTGCATCTAAGGGACCACCATTTACAGTAAACACAATTGGTTTGTATATTTTTATGACAGTTTCCTAGTAGATGGCAGTAATGTATCTTATTCCAAAAAATCAACCCATGACAACAATTTTCCAACAGAAGTAAGCAAGAAGGGATAGGGAATACTCTCTTGTAATTCACACAAAGGGGCAGATAGGGCTAGCTGCAGCCCAGTTCTGGTTCCTGTTCACCGAGCTCTTCCCTGGTCATCCCTAGCCTGGAGGAAAAGTCCTAGGGAAGGCTGGGTGAGCAGTAGCTAGCCTTTCACAGCTCAGGACCCTCCCAGCCACCTTGAGGGCAGACGCCCTGTACTCACTGGCCATAACTAAAAAGGGGAGGTAGCAGTCTGGCTTACTGGTCAGTTTAGAGGGGGTGGGGATGGGTTTCTCCTTTACCTATAAGAACAGAAAGCTTCCCTTCCCCTCTCTCTTCATGTTGCTTCCCTACACTCTGATTGTGTGGTCCCTACTAATTCCAGGTCTGCTCTAGGACTTCTTTTTCATTCTGTCCTTGCCTCCACATCTGGACTTTAACTTAAGAACATACGGCCTATACTTATATCTTACCAGGGGTGTCTGAACACTGTTCAGGAATACACTATTGGCTACCCTAAGAGTTGACGTTTGGGCATCTACTTCCTGCCTCCCCAAGAAGCTTCAAAAAAGAAGTATTTCTTAGTGAAAGGGCAGTGGATCCTCAAATTCTCTCTTCTCCCTCCTCCTCCACTTTCATACCCAAGCTACTCTCAGGGTAACTTCCCCCTCCTTCCTCACCCCTCTCTTTGTAAGCCTGATCAAAATGAGGAAGTATGTGGTGATGGAGGGCTGGTTTAAAGTTCTCTGGAGGTGGAACACATGAGCCGTAGGATCCTGGAAGAAGCTAGTGAGTCGAATCAATGTTAGATTACATAGACCACAATCTAATGTGGGTAGGGTTGCCTTTCTTCCTTCCTTCCTTCCTTCCTTCTTTCTTTGACAGAAACTCACTATTACCCTGGGCAGAGTGCTGTGGCATCATCCTTGAACTCTTGTGTTCAAACAATCCTCCTGCCTCAGCCTCCTGAGTATCTGGGACTCCATGTGACTGCCACGGCACTCGGCTAGTTTCTTCTATTTTTAGTGGAGGGGGGGTCTTGCTGTTGCTCAGGCTGTTCTCTAACTCCTGAGCTCCAGCGATCCACCTGCCTTGGCCTCCCAGAGTGATAGGATTACAGGCATGAGCCACCACCTGGCCTAGGGCCACTTTGGTAAGTGCTGGTATCCTTTCAAACAGCAATGATCTCATAGACCAAGTGGATGCCATGCTGGCTGGAAGTGATCTTGTGTATGATAGGAACCCTGATACATTTGTTTATTCCATTTATTTATAACACATTCAATCGTTGAGCACGTAAGTATTAATGTTCCGGGCACTTCGGAAGGCACTTAGGATAATCAGTAAACACAACCATTTCCTGCCTTCCTGGAGTAAACAGTCTCCTGGTGGAGATGCTCACCAGCCGGGTACACGATTGCACATGCAATCACACATGGTATTCAATGCTCTAAAGAGAAAGGACACCAGGCAGCATGAAGGAATAATGTGGGGAACCAACTTTAGACTGTGAATGAGCTAAGCCACGCCTGAGCTGGACTTCCAAGCTGAGATCTGAAGGATGAGAAGGAGCCAGCCAGGAAGAACTGGGGAAGCTTGTGCCAGGCAGGGAAAATAGTCACACAAAGACTATGAACTGAAAACTCTAGAATACAAGTTTCTAGCCTTCTCTTTAGTCCCAACTCCTAAGTTAACTCTTCTTTCTGGCTCCTTAGTAATTGCCACCAGTAAAGTGCAAGAAGCCCTGAGCACCATCCCTGGCATCACTGACACTTACTATGGGCAGGTGCTGCCCTGAGTGTGTTAGACGCGTTGACTCCCTTACTCCTCACAACCACCCCACCAGGGAGAGGCTCTTCATGTCTCCATCTTACAGATGAGGAAACTATAAAAGCCACTATTCCATAATGCTCACTTTTATTATCAAAATCAGTAATGTACCCAATAATAACCTACCAAGCATTTCCAGGTCTCTGGCAGATTTCATGTTGTTTATTTCTTACCTTTTCATGGCTTGTCAAGAGCTTCCTTACTAGACTTCTGTGTAACGTGCACATTTTAAAAGCTTGTTTTAGTTTTTTAATCTGTGGTTAATTTTCTTGGTGAAAAACCTCCAGCGCTGCTGGACAGGTGTTATAGAAAAAACATTTGCTGGGCCCTCCCGAGTCAGCAACATGTCTTTGAATTCCGTTCAATCCAGCAAATGTTTATTGAGAAGCGACTAATTGCCCAGCATGACCCTGGAAGTGCCAGCTCCAGAAGTTCAAAATCAAGGCAAAAAAAAGCACACACATCACTGTAATAGAAGAATAGGGCGTACGCTCTGCTTGTCTCATAATTGAAATACAAACGAGGATGATTGAGAAAGATGTGATCTACTGTCAAGCTGGCAACTATCAGAAGGTATTTTTCTAAACTCAGTTTATATTGTGGCTTTTTAAATAAGAAATGCATAAGTGATCCAAAGCCTTTTTAATAGGAAGATGTAACAACTCCATTAATCTGATTGATCTGAGGATTGGTACGTTCTAAATGACCTGAGTTTTTCCCTGATTACCTACTGTTAAGACGTAGATTTTTCAGCAAATAAACTTTTGCCTTTTTTTCTTTTAATTTCCCTGCATAGGAAGATAATCTTTGAAGATACACTTAATAAGCAGAACAGTAATTGTTGAAGAAGATTCGGGGCCTGGTGTGCTCATGTCTCAGCTGAAAAGGAACATGATTTTTGCAATGGTAAAACACGGATCTGTTCTTCCCATCAGATTAAGACACTTCCTTCGGACTATTCCTCCCTTCTGTTTAGGTAAGTACTAAAATAAACAGGAAAGGGGAACCCAGTAAATTATGATTATAGGTTTGTATGTATGGAGGGGGAAAGATACAAAATTATAGGAATTCCTTATTTGTATTTTATTTTGTTTTTGTCGGCATTATTTTTAATTATTTGGGATCATTGAGGGTACAAAGAATTAGGTTATACTGATTGCATTTGTTAGGTAAAGTCCCTCTTATAATTGTGTCCTGCCCCTAAGAGGTGTGCCAGACGCCGTGACACCCCATTCCACTCCCTCCTCCCCTCTCCCCACTCCCTCATTCCCCTACCCAACCTCCCTGGTATTAGCTCATCTACTGCCTTCGTATGAGAATTGAGCACATTGGATTCTTGCTTCTCCATTCTTGTGATGCTTTGCTAAGAATAATGTGTTCCACTTCTCTCCAGGTTAATACAAAAGATGTAAAGTTTCCATCTTTTTTAGTGGCTGAATAGTATTCCATGGTATACATATACCACAGCTTGTTAATCCATTCTTGGGTTAGTGGGCATTTAAGCAGTTTCCACATGGGGCTTAATTAAACTGAAAAGCTTCTGTACAACTAAGGAAACAACAACCAAAGCAAACAGACAACCTTCAGGATGGGAAATGATATTTGCATAGTATGAATCAGATAAAAGCTTGATAACTAGGCTCTATAGAGAACTCAAATTAATCAACAAAAAAGACCCAACAATCCCATATATCACTGGGCAAGAGACATGAATAGAACCTTCTCTAAAGAAGACAGACAAATGGCTAACAAACATGAAAAACTGCTCATCGTCCCTAATCATCAGAGAAATGTAAATCAAAACCACCCTGAGATACCACCTAACCCCAGTGAGAATGGCCCATCTCACAGCTGCAGATGCTGGTGTGGATGTGGAGAGAAGGGAACATTTATACACTGCTTGTGAGACTGCAAACTAATACAACCTTTGAAGAAGGAAGTATGGAGAATCTTCAAAGAACTCAACTTAGACCTTATTTGTATTTAATAGCCACAAACTTCCCCTTCCAGAGGGGCCTGACCCCTCTCATCTGTTTTCAAAGAGCCATTTCATGCAATGAGTAAACAGAGTCTCTAGATGGAGAGTTTGAATTTCCTCTTCCTGAATCATTTCCTGTATCTGAAATGCCTACATCTTTACCAAATGAGAGCACCACAAGAGGAGGTAAGGGATCCAGCAACTAGCAAATCCAGAGAAAACACAGTATCAGTGTTAGAGAACCACATTCTAAGGAGAGGTAATGGTGATGAATCCAATTAAGGTCTTTTCCTACCAGTAGCCTGATTGGACATTTTCTCCATTTCCTGTTGTTTAACCTAAGACCTTATTTTTTTTTTAAGGGGAGCCATACAAATTGTGGTATAATTCCTTGAATAGGTGAGAAATGGCCTCCCAGAGCTATGCCCATCACTGTCAGGAAAACACATGTGGACTCTAGTTCTCAACCTGGTTACCATGTGGTCAAGGGACCTCAGAACAGCAGTTTTTAACCTGGGTCTGCGAACTTGGATGGTAAAATAAAATGACATCTTTACTTTAAAATTTAAGATTTCCTGCAATCACCAATGTAGCACCTGTGATTTTGTCACAGAGCAAAATCACAGATCCTTTTAAATCACGTGACAGTTGTTGTGGCCATCTTGATTTATGTCTGTTACTACCCCAGATTAGGATTAAATAGTAGAGATGCTGCTAGTTTTTGTTAATTACTCTGTTATTAAAGAAGCGCATGGGTTAGTAACCATGCCATAGTTTAAAAATTCTTCTGCAGCTGTATTTCAATATAGTTGACTTTTCTGGTAACACTATGTATTCTATTTTATGCATTTAAAACATTCTGAGAAGATTCCATAGATTCATCAGACTGTCAAAGGGACCCAGACCCCACCCCTCACCCCTGCCCCATGGGAAGTAGCCCTTAAGAAATTCTCAGTATTCCTCCCATTGCTTTAGGAGACTTTCACTATTTTCTTGCTGCAAAAACACGGTTTCCATGCAGTAAAGGGCCTAGAAAATTATCCATTTAGTGCATCTCACTGTGTCTTTCACGTAGTTTTAGTCACCTCTTTTCCAATAACACACCTTAACAAAAACCTCAAATACAGTACAGTTGTGAGTTATGGAATCATTTGATCTTCTAATCACGGGTTAAAACTGCATCTATTCAAGAGCTGACTATCTAAGCTATGAATTATCCAGATCTCCTTTTCTCCCTGGTTTTCTTTTTGGCTGTTTACCATGTGGTTCTTTTACTACTGGGTCACAGGTGCACTGACAGATAGGCAGGGCTCCCAAGGGAAATGACATTCAAATCTGACAATCTTCCTACATCACGAAGAAGTTACAGAGGAGCGGAGGTTGGGAGTGTGGATCAAATTAAGGCTTGGAATTACCTGTGGATTTTAATTACCATTCTTCCCTGTCCCAATGTCCTCTGTCTCCCCCACTGCTACCACACTTCTACAGCTCTAATGAGACACTTGTCAATTGCTATTTTGGATTGCCAGTTATCTTTGCCCTGCATAGGGTCTTCACACTGAACCTGTGTTATCCTTCCCTGTGTTGCCTCTGGTGCTTGGCAGACAGTAGATGCCCGTAAGTAGCTGTGGCTGAATGGAATGGCTGTCTACTGAGCATATTTAGATGCCAGTGCTCATGTGATTATTTTCTCTCTTCGATTTTATGTCTGTTCAGCTTGTGTTATGCAACATCTATTCCACAAATACTGAACGCTGACTAGGGGCCAGGCATCATGCTAGATATTAGAGACAAAAACGAATATAACAAGAACTTCCTACAAGGAGTCCTGGAGCCATGGAGACACCAGGGCGCCGGCCCCATATACCGGAAGTGGCGGGTTCAAAGCCGGCCCAGGCCAAAAACTGCAAAAAAAAAAAAAAAATCCATGGAGTATAACGAGAAGTAAATATGGGGTATGGACTGGATATGTTGGTGACACCATGGAAGGGTTGGTCAGTTCTGGAGAATGATGATCAGAGAAGATGGTACAATAGAAATCAAAAGCTTAAGTGAGATTTGGCCCGTGGGAAGATGGAAGCGGAGCCCTTCCAGGATTAAAGAACTGAAATCTTTCAGCGTTCGAGCTGTGCACACCATACTTTACCTGGCCAACCCTCATTTTGTTCCCGGTCCTCCTCCTTAGCTTGTAAAAGAATGCTCAGTTTGCAATTTCCCGGGATGGTCCCAAGGAAGGTAACTAAGTTCCTCCCCCAGACCAAGGCTCCTAGGCCAATCACAGTCTTTCCTTTACTCCTCACCAGCGATTGGTATAAGGTGGGCACATGACCACCTTCTTATCAATGCGGCCCAAGGAGATGTCTACCCAGGGACGTCTGTAGGGGCCTACAAAGACAGGGTCTAGCAAGGAGAAAGCTCACCTTCCACTACGAATATGATGTCTGAAGCTGTGGCAGCTGTTTTGTGACAGCAGAAAGTAAGAGCCTGGGGGCCCTTTGATATTAACACTGAATAGCAACCAATATTGGATGCCTTCTCATGAGAGAAAAGATTAACCCCCGCGTGTCTATGCTGTAAGTAGATTATTTTTCCTTGTAGCTAACCACTTCATAACTGGTTTCTATAGCTTATGTAAACTAGTTTTCACAGGGTATCTGCAGTGGGTACCAATGAGGCCACAACTAGCACCCCTGGGTTCTACCGGCTGGTTATCCCCAGAGTGTGGTAACTCTAGGACTCAACCCCTTCCTTCTTCCATCTCCCTAGTCATTGTGGGGAGTCCGCAGGAGGACATCTTTGAGGTGTGGCTTCTTCCTTGATTGTTTCTTTCTCCCCTCTGATGCTGACACAGTGTTACATGCAGAGACAGGAAGAAGGCCTTCTAACCCTGTGTTTCAGCCTGTCACTGACTCCAAGGTGATGCAAAAGCCCTGAATGTCATAAGCCTAGTAGAAGCCTAGTATCAGCCTCCTTCTTTAGACAGAAAAAAAAAACAGCAACAAAAGCCTGCAGGCTTATCAGCCCCACCTATAGATGCCCCTGAGTTCTTCTTTGCTGATCTCACCCAGCTGCTCTCCAACTAGCCAGCCCTGAGCCCTGTTACCCATGCTTAAGGGTGAATGGAGACCATAATACTATGGAAATAGTCAGATAGGAACCTTCTGTATCAAGCTAAGAAGTATAAGCTGTATCCTCTAAGCCAGAGCTTCCCAACAAGGGTGCCATATGGTGTGTTGAGATACTACCCTCTCAGCCCTTGGGACTGCTAGACAGGGGACTGACAGAGCCCCCAGAGGGCTTGGCAAGAGTAGGAGGGTGTTGCCAAGTAGAGTAAGGCCTGATGGGCCCATAACAATAAAAGATTGGGAAACAATAGGGAGCCATTGAAGGCTTTTTAACAGGAAGTGATCTAATCAGCTGTCCATGTAGGGAGACAATGAAAGGTCAATGCAAAGGCTGGGTTGGAGGGTCTCACCTAAAACAGCCTAGTTATGAAATGAGGGTCCAAACCAAGGAGTAGGAATGAGAGAACAGAGGGCATCTGGGAGATGAAACATCTTATGATGAGAACTCAAGCCCATGATACAAATCAATGGGTGTGCCAGCTGATTAAATATAGAAGGTTAGGGAAGTATCTAGGATGGCTCCCACTTTCTAGTTTAAGAACGTCAGTGGACAGTGCTGTCATCCAGTGAGACTGAGAACATGTGGGGATGAAATGTGGGGAAAAATTGACTTGAGGTGCACAGGGAATGTCCAAGGGACATTACCAGTAGGCCTGTAGACATACAGATCTAAAATTCAAGACATCACTCTGATATAGAGAGTTTGGAGTCATCAGCAGATAAGTAATGGCAGAACCCCATGGTCATTGGTGATACTGACAGGGAGAATATTGCAACAAGAGGGGGCCAAAGACAGAACAAGTAATTGAAGTCAAAAGACAAGGACTAAGGTTCAAGTGGGCCTCAGCTAGTCAGTGTGTGTGTATCTCCCTCTCTCTCCAACCCTCACTCTCTTTCCATCTAGCTCCTCTCCACTTCTCTTTGAGCATTGCCTCCTTCTTTAGTCAGTTTTCTACTGGGCAGAGGACAAAATCACTGACAGCCCCAGATTAGCCACTCCCATAAAAGAATTTTTTTCTCCCACCACTCATATAACAATCCTTTGACAGGACCCTGATTGTTTTTGTTGGAATCACATGACCTATCCTTGGGCCAAACATATGGAGCATTTGGATTGGCCAGACCTGGGTCATGTGCTCCCATCTGGACGGGATGAGGGCTGTAGGATCTATTACCAGAAGAACAGGGATAATTAAGCTATCTGGGCAGATGAAAATATTTACCATGGTCCCCTACACATCAGCATTTGCAAAGACAGAAGGAGGAAGGAGAACCAGTAAAGGAGACAGAAAGCTGATGTGTCACAATAGGTAAACAGCTTTTCAGAGGTCAAGGGCTGTGTCTTATTCTTACCTGTTTCCTCTGTCCCCCCACTGCCTCGTACCTAGTGTTGTGCCTGTAATCAACAAGCGTGTATGGAAGATATCACGTGATAGACACGTGATAAGTAGAAGCATGACAAAGACTAACACTCAGAAATCTAATTTGGACAATATACAAAAGCACACTTTTTAAGTAGCTGGCCACCCTAGATATTAATAACTTCTCTGAAAAGAGCCATTTTTTTTTCATGATCTGGATGACGGCACCATATCAGTTTGTACCAAATAGTTATAGATGAGAATGTGAATTGGGGAGCGTCTTAGGGAAATTAGGTGGCACTGTTCGTAAAACAGTGTTCATTTTATTGTACTGTTCTGACTATAATTTCATTCTGCATTTGTAAGCCTGCAGGCAGATACCTTAATTACTGCAGATGCCGGATAGAAACAGGAGTGCTAATCAAACCTTTATTAATCGGTGACATACTTCCAATTTTCAGGAACAGATGCTAGGGAGGAATGAAATCTTGTAAACCACAGTACCCACCAACTCCCCTCAGGTAGTGAATGTGTTTTTTCTGTGTTAAGTACCTTTTACATCCACTAGGGGGCACCCTGGTGTGCGTCCAAGCTTGGCTTTTTCTATGCGTTATAGAATGATACACCCACGAAAGCTTGCTGGTCTGTTGCGGGGTGTGTCCTCTTCTCTGTAAGGCCTCAAAGATGGCATGTTGTCATATTTTTCAAACAGATGAGAGGATATCATTCAAGGTATGTTAAAGAAAATAAATTGCTTAAATTCCCACTGGATTGAGAGGAAATCCATCTTAGAGAAAGTTTTTCTTGTAAATGTAAACAGAAGTTTCTAACAGGAAGAGGAGAGTAATGGTTTGTCAGAATCTTTGCTTGTTAAAAAATAGAAAACGTGGAAGCTGTGCCTTTTCAATTTTAAAGAGCTTAGCTTTAAATACCTGTTAGACACTAGTGTGATCTTTATGCGCAGTGGCGTTCTTAAAGTATTATTGGCACTCAGTTGATAATTATTATAATTATTATAAGCTTGCCGAACATAATTACAGTATAAGACTCTTCCCTTTTCAACACAAAGCCATTTTCAAACAAAGTTTGAAAGGTGCTATAAATTAACAAATAATCCAAAAGCAACGTTCAGACTTGCATGCGCTGGTTGTTCCTCCATATTGTCAATGATTTTTTTTCTTTTTTTTTCTTTTTTTTTTTTTTTTTTTTTGCTGTGAGGTGTTGTCTTTCTCCTTTTATTATCCCTGTCCTTGGACAGATGATCAACTCATGAATTGGTAGGTATGTACTGTGCACACGCCAAGTTAAGTCATTGTATTGGGGGCAGCCTAATCCAGGCTTTACACCAGGATTCAACCAACATTTTTCTGAAACACTGGTTCTGTGCAGGGTGTAGTAATCTGAGCAAGGATGGAACCATTGCTCTTGCTTATTGTCGGACCCCCAGCCCTTAACCTACCACCTCATTGTCGTACCCTCAGCCCTGAACTTAACCAACCATGAGAACCTGGTGGGGTTCTCACAAAGTTATTTCTTAAAGATGTAAGCAAGGAAATAAGCAGAAAGTCTGAGGTTTAAAGGAAATTATGGAGATAAACGGAATAAGACACTAATCCTGATCTCAAAGAACGCACATTAAGTGGGAGAACTAAACACACGCCCAATGCCAAGTGTATGACATGAATCACAAGATTTAAATGCCGTCATAGATTTACAAATAAAGTTCAAGTTCAGAGGAAAGAATTCATAACCAAGTGGAGGAAAGGTTCAGTGAAACAAATACGACAGCTAAGTTTGAGTGCATGGCTAGAATGGAGGCGGGAGGTGGGCGTGAAGAGATACCCGTTACCATTTGGGGCTAAATGAATGAGCATGGGCTATACGCAAGGCCCTAGGTCCTGGGGGACTACAGATGTGCTGGCACTTGGTTTCTCTGTTTGTTTGTTTTAAAGGAGCTTATAGTTTAGAAGAGAAAGACTCCCAGGAGAAAATGCCTTTTAAAACTGGACTTTGATGGGCAAATAAGAGTTGGAAAAGTGGAGAAGAGAGGAGGGTGTTTTAAGTGACAAGTATGGTGAATGTAACGGGTTAGGGGTAAAGAGGGCCCTTTACCCCTAACCTGTTACATGGGTGAATGCAGAGGTACAAAGGCATGAAAGGTCCTGGCTTATTTCAAGAAGAAGGAAAATCCTGTGGCTAAAAATGGGAGAGAATATTGAATATATCCCCAGGTCTTAGCATAAATGCCTTAGTAAATACTTTGGATTTTTTTTTTTTTTTTTTTGAGATAGAGTCTCACTCTGTTGCTCAGGCTAGAGTGCCATCACATTATAGCTCACAGCAATCTCAAACTCCTGGGTTCAAGTGATCTTTTTGCCTCAGCCTCCCAAGTAGCTGGGGCTGTAGGTACCCACCATAACGCCAGGCTAATTTGTAGTTTTAGTAGGAATGGAGTCTTGCTCATACTCAGCCTGGTTTTGAACGCCTAGGCTCAAGAGATCCTCCTGCTTTGGTCTCCCAGAGTGATAGGATTATAGGCGTGAGCCTCTGCGTCTGGCCAATACTTGTTGTTTTTAACAATAATCATGGCAAGAGCCTCAAGATGAGCAAAAGACTTAAATGCTGGACAAATCTGAAGCTGAGAAAATTATCTGGGCAAAGTTCTGCTTATTGGGGTCCATTTGTGGTCAATATCTTGGTCTTTGTGTGCTGAGGCCACAGGATCCTCCATACCAGCCAGAGGGTCCTTTATCCCTAACCTGTTACATGGACTGTTTTATTCTTTCTACATAGTCTATTACAACAGAGAAGTGCTTTAAGTCCTATTTTATTGAGGCCTCTTTTCTCATGCCTTCATGCTGACTGTACCCCTCCAACAAGCATTTGAGTTGTCACCCCTCTGTGGATCTCTCCTGAACTAGGTATACATGGGTTCACCAACTAGGTTTTGTGTTTTTGGTTGGGTCACACTCATTCACATAGCACCAGCAATGTTTTTCAAATACTCTTCCATTTTTGAATCAAATTATCTCACGATCCTAATATTGTTAATAACACAGCGCTTGTTCACAGAGGCTGAAAATCTACTTGAAAAGATGGGTCTTGTACCTAAAGAGATAAATAATACTACTATCAGTAGCATTCTCAGCTTTGTACTATATCTATGACCCTTAATCTAATTTCACACAAAGACACACACACACACACAGAGAGACATCCTTATTGTTCCTAGTATCCTTGGATACACATCTGATGGGCGGCAGTATTTAGTAATAAAGCTTGGTAATGCTTACCCTCTCATATCCCTATTCTCAAAATCTGGCTTTTCTCTATGTTAAATTTCTTAAAGCACTACACCCCACACTTTAATATTTCTAAAATAAATATTCTTCCTTTGCATAAAATAAGTCTTCCCCATCACAGGGGCACGTTCGCCATCTGCCTTCCTGCTTCATACTTTCTGTCTGCTTGCCGTATTTATACCACCTTGTTTTCTGTATCACTTTCTCAGCTCTTTATAAGTATTTGCCCCTAAATCTGCTGCTCTCCTGCATTGATTGCAGTTCTCCAAAACCCTTCTCCTGCCTCTTCCTGTTGTTAGTTTTCTCTCCTATTCCTATGCCATTTAGAAATCTCAGATCCATGTAGGTGCCTGGTTTCTTCTCGATATCCTAAGACAACCTGAGTCAGAGCAGCACATCCACCTATTGTAGATGTGGGCTTGGGTGCAGTTTAGACAGACCCTCTAGATACACTTTCCTGCTGGCTCTGATGTAGCCAACACCCACTCTTAGCACCAGTGGCCTCCCCTCTTTACCTTCATGGAACTCAAGCTGGTAGCATCAAGAGAAAAGGAAATAGATAGTGAATATACAGGGGGATAGGACAGTAAGTGAGAAACGAACACACAGGGACACCCACCAATGGGAGATCAGGGAAAATTTTATTAAGGAAGAGACTGGGAGGACAGTCTTTGCTCTGCTTTGGCTAGTTGACCCACTATGAAAAACCAACCAAAGAAGGTAGAAGATTAAGCATTATCAGCCACTAATACCACACAGTGAGAGAATCCGTCAGCAAATTTGACATAGGCTTGGCCATGGACTTGGCCAGAAGAAGGGCTTCAAGGCCATCGTGGGCCCCCATGCTCTCTGACCTTGGCATGTCATTAAGCTCTCTGCACTTCAGTTTGCTTATCTGCAAAACGATGTCATAATACTCACAAAGTTATTGCAAAAATAAATGAAAAAAAAACGGAAGTAAATGTGCTCAGTGCTGGACAAAATCATGTGCCCAAGAAATGCTAGTTAAAATTCTTCCCTCCGCATAGGACTTGAGATGGAGAGTGGGTGTTCTGGGCTGAGTTATATCACCCCCACCCCCAATTCATATGCTGACCTCCTAACCTCAGTACCTCAGAATAGGACTGTATTTTGGGATAGGGTCTTTAAAATGAAGTCACTGGAGTGGGCGCTAATCCAATGTGACGAGAAGAGGAAATTTGCACACAGATGTGTACAGAGAGAAGACACGTGAAGGGGGAAGATGGCCATCTACTAGCCAAGGTGAGGCCTCAGAGGAAGCCACCCCTGCCAACATCTTGATCTTGGACTTCCAGCTTCCAGAACTGAGCAGAAATAAATTCTTGTTCTTTATGCCACCCAGTCTGGGGTGGCATAAATAACAGGTGCTTTGTTATCGTAGCCCCAACAAACCAATACAGTGGGTAACACAGCATCGGAGCTCTGGCACATGTAAATAATAGTGGTAATAAAGGTTTTATTTACTGAGCATATCCTGTGGGTCAGGCATTGTGCTAAATACTTTACACATATTATCTCATTTAATATGCATGAAAATCCCACGAGACAGATGCTATTATTTCTCATCTACAATGAGGATGCTGAGGCTCAGAGAGCCCGAGGCTGCAGAGCTATTGAGTGGTGGCACTGGGTCTGGAACTTAGGCCTGATTAAGGGTGCTGCTGGCCAGCAGAGTCTTTGTACAAACGAAAAGATGTCTCCTTCTTTGCCAGCGCGCAGGGCTTGGTGAGCAGAAGTCAGGCTGGGTTTCAGTTCCTCTTGCCTGCTCGGCTAGGTGTCCTGTGCAGCCCTACCCTTAACAGTGGCCCTTTTGTAGCCAAAGCACTTCATCATAATACATGTACTAGACTGCTCTAGGGGCTGGGGTGACTGGAGATGACACCATTGAGGCAGGAACAGCCAAATGTCTGAGGGATCGTGAGCCCTGGCCGTGCAGTCCTCACCCCCTTCATCCAGACTGGCGGGTTCTAGATGGAAATGGATGGGCTTCCAGAGGCCCCATCAGAAGCCCTTGATTCAGGCCAATTCTGCTAATTGGCCTCAGAATAGCTCTGACTGTATCCAGTCCACAGTCAGCAAGAAATCCAGTATGCCAGGGTTGCACCCTAGGATCACACACCTGTCATGACAGCATTATCCCCACCCTCTTCCTGTGCCCCCACCCCACCAAAGAGACTGCGAAATACGTCTCTGACTATTTGACTATGAATGGTCGTGTGCCTTTCCTCACAATTAAAGCTCCTAAATGTTCCAAATTTTCAGCTTGCGTGGTGGGGGAAAGAAAAAGGCCTCTGACAGCGTAAATATTTAATCACCATTAAGAATGTCCAATAAACGAGGGTAGTCGAGTTTCAAATTGGCTGGTTCGGATGATTAAAGTGCAAAAGTCGTAGCAGGAGAAAAATAAAGTACACTCTAAAATAGCACCATCTTTAGAGGGTTTCTATCTGCGCCACGGAGGTATTCCTTAAGGAGTCAAAGAACCGAAAATAATCTCTGAAATATTAACGTGGGGTGGGATAGGGTGAGGTCTGAGGATCAGGAAGTCTGGCAATTTTCCAATAATCCTGTTTTGGTAAAAGTGAATATAAGTGGAATTTCTAGACTTCACTGGAGAAACTGCTGGAGTTCAGACTTAAGGAAAAATGTCTAAAAAGGAAAAAGCAGTATGCTCCGTTTTGTATCTTGTTTGAAAATGCATTTCAAACATTCAGCAGTATTCCAGGGATCATAACCGTCTTCTGCCCCCACCACCTTCTGAACCCTTAACCCGCTAGTAGTTCTGATTTGCTTTTAAGGTTCTTTTAGTTTTATGTTTTAAGTGGGAAAAAAAAAATAATAATCCTACCCAGTCAGGGTTTCATTTCATTTGTCTGTATCCCTGGGTTGAATTTCGTGTTGAAAAGCCCGTGAGAATGGAATAAAAATGTAGCTTTTTTTCCATTGCCAGATTCGGGGAACCAGCCATTTGGAAACAAAGGAGTGTCATCTTCCCTAGCAGTGTCCATGCTCTCCATCAATGGACGGACTGGATGCACAGGTTTCAACATCACTTGGGGTCACTTCTGGATCCATGTGTGCAGGGAGATTGGATTGTTCCTCATGATTCTGGCAGGAAACAGGTGACTCGTGCAAAGAGATATGTGAATGAAGGGCCCGCAGCTGAGGTGCGGGCACGATAAAGGGAGACCAATGAGGGTGACAAACCGTGGGAGTCGTTGAACCCCACAGGCCTGAGAAGGAGGGTGAGGGAGTGGTCACTGAGCCTAGAGAAGGCTGAGGCCACAGCTGGAGCTGCGAGAGAGGCCTGTCCGCAGGATCTGTGGCCTTTAAAAGGGGCACAACCATGGCCGATAGAGCAGTGGGAATAAAAACAGTAGAGCCTCTGTAAGATGACCACCCAGGGGCTCTAACAAACTTGTCAACATACACAGAAGCAGTCAATATAAGGAAATAGGCCTACTGTACTGAGAAGTACATGTGGTGCATGTCCAGTCCACGAAAATCAGGTCAAGGTAAGAAGGTGGTCAATGTAGGCAGGTGGTCAACTCTGGAGGTTCTACCACGTATCCAAACTTCACTCTACCTACCCAATTCTCGGGCTCTTTCTGGGACTTCCCTTGGGCTGACTCCAACCAGAAGCCAAAAAGTGATGTCCATAAATGTCAAACTTCTGAGCCTAGGGCAGGATGGGGAAGAGTGGACAAGCAGTCTGTAAGAAGAAATGGAGCCTGTCCGGCCCAAATGGGGAAGAGGAAATAAATAGAGGGAACTAAAAGAGGGCAGAAGAGATTGTGGTGATGGTTTCATACTTATGTCCAAACCAATCGAGTTGCATATATTAAATGGGTATACATATAGTATGGTAGTCATACTTCAATAAAGGGTTTAAAAAGAAAAGGAATAGGGGCAGGAAGGCAAGGCAAACAGTCTCGTGGGTTTTGCATGTGGGATTCTGTGCATGAGGCTGAGGGTGTGGGAGAGACGCTGTTGACCCCAATCTCGGAGCTTGGCCCAGGGTGGGTGGTGAGTGGGATTGCCCTGTCTCTGGGGCACATGCCAAGCTTCCTGCCAGCAACGGTGCATGCCCAGAGCTGACAAGGGACACTTCCTCCCCACTTCAGTGGGGATACTTTCTAGGGAGTGGCAAGGGCATAGGCTGGGCGGAGAGCATCAGATGGCTCACAGCAAAGTCCAGCAACCCTCCCGTCAGCTCAGAGCATCTCCTCGCTCAATCTCAAGGAAGCGGAAGTACAAGTGGCTATGAAGTTATCTCCGTGTTTATCTTATCTTCTGCTATTCATTTCAAGAGTTGGAGTTATTATTAATCTGAAGGCCTGGCTGCTGGCAGCTCTTCTTTTTGAATGGGTTTATTCCAAGCTGCTGGTTATCAGCGGACTTGGAGCCTAGGATTACGCTGACAGCAAGTCTCAGCGCTGTGACGAGAGCGCAGAGACCTGGGAAGTGACGTGTGGTTAGACAGGGATCAGCATTTTGTGTCTAGTCCTGGATGTCCTTTCAGCTCCTCATTTCCAAAGAACAGCCAGGAAAATACAGGGAGGGAATAGGCTTGAATCTTGTGAAAAGTCGGACAAAAGCTTGATTTTCAAGAGACTGCTCAAATGACAGAGATTCCCCAAATCTGAAGATGTAATTAGCCGGTGAGTGGGCCTACTTCATGCAGGGTGAACTCCAGTCATTCTGGAACAACACTGTGATGGTGGATTTACCATTGTTTGCTTTCAACTGGTAATGGTCTCAGATTCTTAGCTACCAAGGGTTTTAGTGAATGTGTCAGAGAATGGGTAAAGAGAAACTTTCTGACATTAGGTATACTCCCTGAGAAGTGAGATATTGGAATGCTAGGGTGATATCCTAGACTCCACAGCCTCATAAAAACATCTGACATTTTACATGCTTTCCTAGGCAATAGCTCATCCATCTCTAAGGCTGAATGAAGGCCCTGATTTAACTTTAAGGAGGTCATTGGACTTTGAGTAAAGAAAGTAATGTGTTCTCGTACATCTCATTCTCCCATCTATAATCATCCTCTGCTGGTGAATGACCATAAGCAGTTAAACTGTGATATGGAAAGATGGTGACTATAATGTTGGCATGATCTAACTGAACACCCCCAAGCCTGCCTCACTTTAACCAGCAGCCCAAGGATACTGTCACCCAGCATAAGAATGCTCAACAGTCATCTTGGGCAGAGAGAACAAGGGACTAAGTTCCTTCAGCCACAGCTTAACTTGTGCTGTGTTCAACTGACTTTCCCTGTTGATTGATCTGTAGTCCACTCATCTCTCAGCATCAGTTCAAACTTATTAAACAGCTCTTCCTTTAATCTACATTCAACCATCTACTCATTAGCAGACTAGAGAGGAGGCCCAGGTGTTTCTTTTTCCCTGTTAGTCGCCAAAAAGAGCTGGGACTTTGATAAAAGCTTCAATGGGGAAGACCCCAAGAAGAAGAGCAAAGCTGTGGAGGGGGGAATGGCCTGTCTTAAACCCTAGAAGGACAACACTGGTCAACTGCGGTCCACTAGGTGATGTTTCCCAAATTCTGCTCAGGGGTTGCAGCCATGTAGACAAGGCCTGGGGAGAATTTGTTGAACAGCACTAATGACACTCTTAGCTGCTTTTGATCTCTGCCAGCCCAGTCATCCTCCAGACCACTGGCAGATTAAAAAAAAAGTCAGAAAGAAAACCGAAGTACCAATGATAGCCATCTTGTGACTGTGACCAATTGCCTACTGAACAGTTCTTAATGTCCTGAGCCTCAGCAGGAAACCACTGAATCTATCAAGTCCTGTCCACCAGAAATGAGTCTGATTGTGGATGGCCTGGTTAACCCAGATTGCCTTCAGCGCCTGAGGGAGTTGATATTTTCTCATTATGAAGACTTCCCCATCTAGTGAACGCTGCAAATAAAACTGCTTGGAATCAGTCTGAACTGCCTGTTTCCGTGGTAGCAGGCCTCTGTCTGGAGGATAAATCTGCACCATCTTCTTTTCTTTGGGTTTCAGCCAGTTGTGTTACAAGGAGTTCCAAAATGTACTATATATGTGACACCCAACAAGAGAGGCTCAGCCTGTTGGAGAGGGGACTTGCACCCTTGGGCCGGATGGCCGTGTCCAAGAGAAAGCGACCAAAGAGATACAAAACCCACATTGCCTAAATATTTATTTCAGTTGCTTGTATTTCCCACACTTTTCAAATGTGAACTTGTGTCCTGAAGGTGGAGCTTTAGTACACAAGAAAATCGGGAAGGGGCAAACACGTGTGTGTGTGTGTGTGTGTGTATAAGATGGGGTAGAGTCAGTAAAGAATGCATTTATGGGCTTCCTCATCGCCTACATTTTTCATGCCAGAAACAGCACAGATGCTGGTTTCTTTCACCACGGGAGTCTGCATACAATTAAATGGAAGGGGGAAAGACCCCTACTCTTGAGAGTGGGGCTTACGGTCCCAGGAGAATGGCAAAGGACAGTAGCCACCAAAGCCATTTATACTTCTTGAGGGTAGCATTTTTCAGATGCTGTTTCTCTTTCAAAATGAAGCAGCAATGAATTGAGTAGCGATCAAAATGCCGCACCACAGAGTATGTTTAATCCAAATAGCTCCCAAGATGGTCTGCGACTGATTGTACCAACTCTCCGGGACTTAGAGAAATGACTTGGTTACCAGTGAAGTAAAACTATCTCCAGAATGGAATTGAACTGTTGCTTCTCAGCACTTAATGACACTGCCACAGTCGGTTTAGGAAGCCAGTAAAGGTCATCGTGTTCCTCGTCACTCACAGGAAAAACTGTCAAAATCCCAGTGCATAAATCCCCTACTATGCTGTCTAGGGCTTTATAAGCTTTGGCTTTTTTAAATACTGTTTTTTTTCTACTTCCAAAAAATGCAAAAATTCTTAAAACATTCCAGCAGGGTAGGGAACAGGGAAGTAAGGCCTGATGCTCTGGAGTAGGTAAAGGGTCTGATGTGCCTTGCCTGAGAAGTGGTTAACATCCACGGGGTGTTTCAAGCCTTTCTCTGTCTTCCTCTGCTCTCTTCACGGACACTCCAAACACCGTCATCACAGCAGAAAGGGCAACCTTATATCTCGTGGGAAAGTACTTGCTGTCTACTGGCAGGCAAAGATAACGTTATCCAATTTCAAACGGGGAGCTTGTGAATGGACAGATGACCACTCTGCACACAGCATTAGGAGAGCCACTGCTCAAGTGATAGGAGCTTCAGCTGCGAGTAGAAACTCACGCTTCTCTTCTGCTTGTCCCCCACCTACTCCTCCTTTCCTTAAGCCTTCCAGAGCTCCTGCCTTACCCTCAGCACTGGGGAGAGCTCAGAGCATTGCTGCAGTCTGAACCTGCAACAGCTTCTCCTTTAGCAGGGCTCAGCAATTAAGGGAAGCACTGCACCCCATTCTCTCCCCCAGACAGGCTGCGTTCAGAGCTGGGGAACTTAGAGGGAAGGAAGAAAACAGACAGCAACCAGTGGCCCTCTCTGGATCTCTGGCTTGGAAATAGCCTAGGAAGGAAGCCTCCCAAGGAACCCCAGAGGTCTCTAACACCCCCCACTCACCCCCAGCCTCCCCTGCCAGTCTGTAAGGGTGCTCATGGGAGCCACCAGCTGCTTCAGGAAGCTGGGAGGTGGTTGCGCATCCTCTGGGAAGCCCCCTTCTGAGAACCTACTGCTGAGTGTGCGATAATTTTCTGAGCTTCAGAAATTCTTGGTAGCTGTGGTGGCTTCTTTGCCCCTGGGATGAAGTGGTAAGAATTCTGGGGTTCCAGAGGAAAAAAGAGTGAGAAATGAGATGGAGGGAGAGCCTCTAAGGATATAAGGGTACTCGGCTCTAAGAGCTGGAGCGTTTAACTTGGGGAACTTTTCAGTCCCACTGTGGAGAATGATCTCTGGGGATTATTGTAATGGCCACAGGTGGCACTTGACTACAGCGGGACACGAACAAGGCCCTGGGGCTGGATAAGAATTGGAATCTCAGCTCTGCTATCAACTTGCAGGACACCAGCAAGTGCCATAGCCTTTCCCGTTCATTCTCCTGGACTACTAAGTAGGGATAGTGACAGTCACTAATTAATAGTGTTGTTATGAGTATTAAATGAGTCTTAATCCATGTGCCGAATGTACAACAGCGTCCGGCACGTTGTAAGTGCTCGGGAAATGTTAGCCATGATCTATTAGGTTAGATGGTGAGCAGAACTTTCTAAGTGCTAAGGTTTGAGAGCCGGGGACTCCGTTGCCAAGGGAGATTAGAAATCCTTTTCAAATATGGGCGCTCCGGCCCCGAGAATTGTCTAGAACGAGAGTGTGGCGCCTGCCTTTCTACCACCTCAGTCCTCTGACCTGGGGAAACCCACTCCGTGTCACAGGGGCGCCGTGGTCCCTGGAGTCTCTGGCTCCACCACGTCTCCTGCGCGCCTCCCTGGGGCCTCCCTCCCACCGCTCCACACCTGTCAGCCGCCCTCGCAGCCTCCCAGTGGCCGGAGCCCCGGGCCTCCGCTGCAACCCCTTCGTAACCTAGGTCCTCGCTCCCCGCCGCTCCTACCGCCCCCCTCCCCCGGCTGCTCTTGTAAACAAAACCCGGGCGTTGGAGCAGCCCCACGGGCGGACGAGCGCGGGAGCCCGCTCGGTGCGCCGTTAGCGCGCCCCGGGAGCCCCGGGCTAACCAAAGGGGTGATGGTGGCGGCCGTGGCAGCAGCGGCAAGAGGCTGAGCTTTGTTATGAATAGATGAAAGAGGCCACCTACACAGTAACCCAAATTACTAGACCTCCCTCCTCCCTATCTCACCGAATCAAGAGGGGAGGGGAGATGGGCGTGGAGGGAGGGCGGGCAGGAGGCGGAGGGCGGAGGAGGAAGAGGATGAGGAAGGGGCCAGTTGCATCCCACTTTCACAATGGGAAAGTGAAACGCACAAGCGCACCCAACCTCTCCAGCCCTCCCCGCCCGCCTCGCTCCCCTCCGCCCGTCCCCTCCCTTCCCCTCCGCGCCTCCCTGCGAGCGCCAGCGCTGCACACAGGAACTCTCCGGCGAAGGAGGGCAGGAGGAAGCGGTGCCGGAGCGCGCAGGGCTTGCAGCCGCCGCCGCCGCTGCACAGGCTGCCGGAGCGAGCCCGCCGCGCGCCGCCCTCCCCGCTCTCCTTCCCGGGCGAGCCGCGGGGATGGGGCGGCCGCAGGAGCCCGAGCGCGCGCAGGAACCGCCGCCGCCGCCCGCGTCTCCG
>NW_003852402.1:25685397-25751344 GCF_000181295.1 Otolemur garnettii | reverse complement strand
CCATCGGAGCCATCGCGGTGAGCCGGGAGGACGGCGTGTTCGTGGCGAGCGGCAGCTGCTTGGACCAGCTGGACTACAGCCTGGAGCACAGGCTCTCGCGCCTGTACCGGGACCAAGCGGGCAACTGCACCGAGCCGGTCTCGCTGGCGCCCCCCGCGCGGCCCCGGCCGGGCAGCAGCTTCAGCAAGCTGCTCCTACCCTACCGCGAGGGGGCGGCCGGGCTCGGGGGGCTGCTGCTCACCGGCTGGACCTTCGACCGCGGCGCCTGCGAGGTGCGGCCCCTGGGCAACCTGAGCCGCAGCTCCCTGCGCAATGGCACCGAGGTGGTGTCGTGTCATCCGCAGGGCTCGACGGCCGGGGTGGTGTACCGCGCCGGCCAGAACAACCGGTGGTACCTAGCGGTGGCTGCCACCTACGTGCTGCCCGAGCCGGAGACTGCAAACCGCTGCAACCCCGCGGCGTCCGACCGCGACACGGCCATTGCGCTCAAGGACACGGAGTGGCGCAGCTTGGCCACGCAGGAGCTGGGTCGCCTCAAGCTGTGCGAGGGCGCGGGCAGCCTGCACTTCGTGGACGCCTTTCTCTGGAATGGCAGCGTCTACTTCCCCTACTACCCCTACAACTACACGAGCGGCGCCGCCACCGGCTGGCCCAGCATGGCGCGCATCGCGCAGAGCATCGAGGTGCTGTTCCAGGGCCAGGCGTCGCTCGACTGCGGCCACGGCCACCCCGACGGCCGCCGCCTGCTCCTGTCCTCCAGCCTAGTGGAGGCCCTGGACGTCTGGGCCGGAGTGTTCAGCGCGGCCGCGGGAGTGGACCAGGAGAGGCGCTCCCCTACTACCACGGCACTCTGCCTCTTCAGGATGAGTGAGATCCAGGCGCGCGCCAAGAGGTGCAGCTGGGACTTCCAGACCGAGCACAGCTGCGTAAGTCCTGCCCCGGGGGTGCCGCGGGGAGTGCTCCCGCGGGGAGGGGGGTCGCCGCCCAGGCAGAGAGGGGACGGGGGTAGAGATCCGGTCGGGGTGACATTTGCCAGGTCTCGGGTTCTCACCGCCCCCGGCCGTCAGACGTCTCTTCTCAGACGGTTTCCGAGACCTGGAGCACCACCTAAGGTCCCCAAAGGGAGCGCGTATAAGGGGGGTGGGGAGGGTGGAAGTTAGACTCAAAACTCTAGTGGCTGCATCCTGGTGCCATCCTCCTCTGTGCAAATCCGGACACTTGTTTGGAGCTCAGGCTCCTCCTGAAGCCCCTCTTTCCCCCATCGCTCCTCTAGACCCCTCTCTGCCCCTTCTGCGTAACCTCCGCAGGCAAATGGGTTTGACCCTCTTGGTCCACACAGTTACCAAACATAGTGCCCTCAGCAGAGAAGCCATTGAACCCAAAGGGCTCGCTGCCACACCCCAGCCTTTGTGCCCCCTACCTCCGCCCCCCACCAGCGACACTTGTGATGTGGTCTGGAGAGCAGGTAGCCCGCCCAGCATGGGTGAAGGCGAGCCACTAAAGAGGCTGGCGGTGGGGCTGAACCCCTCGAGCGACCGGCAGCCAGGGGGCGGGGCTGTGGCTCTGCCGAGGGTGTGTTGTGGTCTCTAGCTGGGGGGAGAGGCTGGGCCCGCAGGAGGGGGTTTGTGGTGAAAGCTTCACCCTGGAGGGGAGAGCCGGAGAAAGTGTTGGGGTGCTACAGGCAGTTTCTGGGCTCCAAATTGTGGGACTCCGAGGCAGCACCCCGGGGCTAGGGCTGAACCAGGCACACGACACAGGTTTCCCCAGGGTTCCCAGGGAGGTCACAGCTTGAATCTTGAGACTAGCATTTCTTTGACTGGAAAATAAAGCGGCAGTTCAAGAGGGTCCAGTTGATGGGGATTACGGGGCCATTGTGCACTTCTCCGGAGGCCGTTCCCTTCCTAGGCTGCTGGCACATCAACTCTGCATATGGCTTCTGAGAGGGGAGCCCGCTGAGAGCCTCCTTTATAACTGGACAGAAATCAAAGCGCAGAAATTAACGGCTACAGGTGTTGCCATTGTTTTGCTATGACTCAGAGAGGAAGGGAGAAGTCACCTCTTCGAAAAGGTGTTGGGTTGAAGCAACGACCGGGTCCAGGGGAGCACTGGCTCTTAGGGGCATTAACTGTGTCTAGAAAGACACCCTCACCCCCACCCACCCCTTTCTCTGCCAAGTGCTTCTTACCAAATATTAGCCCTATTATCCAGGGAGAAAAAAACTGGGAAGTCTTTAGCAAGGCTGGTTAGAATCGTCACTTGTTTCTTCCTCCTTGTCTGTCAGCTGTGGGCTGGGACACACATATAATGCGTTCATATTCATTACTGGCATAATTTAAAAAATATGTATATAAACATATATTGCCTCCAAAATGACTTAGTTTTGCTGTACACATATAGTTTAACATTTAATATCTGTCTTTATTAGACCTTTCTAACCTAATGGTTCAAGTTTGTCAAAACCATCACTTTTCACTTCTCTGTTGAAAAACTTGAAAGTGCCCCCCCTCCCCCCAGTTATTGCTTTGTGTCAAGCTTTAGGCATATTTGGTCTCTGGGGTTAATGACAAGACAGCTCAGAGGCCCACAGCAGGTAATAACGGTGCAAGTCCAAGCTTTGCCATCTGACAGCTGTGTCGATGTGCTCAGCCAAAACATTTCTCTTGATTGCTCCTCTCTACCTATTGGGTCCTGGAGGACTCAGTTCTTTTCCAGACCCCAGCAGGCATCCTGAATGCACTCGGCAACCACTGTTTGGACCCAATCAGGTGTTGCTACTTGTGCTGGGATGGGGGGAAGGGCCGGGACAAGGGAAGTAGCAGAGCTGTTTATCCATCTTCACGGGAGCTTCTGGGAGAGAGCTGGCCCTTGGAAATCAAGCAAAGGATAAACACAGGCTGCCAAAAATCTGGAATTGGGAAAATAAATAATTAAAATGGGTCCCTCCACAGCATTTCTTACGGCTGTTATTGAGAACCCCCAGTGGGCTGAGAGCTGTGTGTTCTGAAAGACAGGGTCTCTACCCCCTGAGCTTGTCAACCAAGTTAAAGAATATACTCTGGTTCAAACAATAGCATGTCATGGCTGCACAGGTGGGAGCTTGGAGTTTTGCTTTTTTAAATTTTTTTCCTTTAAGTAAATTCCTCACTGGTAGTATGCTTTAAAAAGCCTTAATGGAATTGAATGAAAAATGGTAGTAGTTTTGATGAGAAAGCTGACAATTTTCTAACCTATGAAATAGGCAGATGAGATACTTTATTCAACAAATATTTGTTTGGTGCCTGCTAGTGTAAGCAATGCTCTGTGCCCAGTGCCACTGATTTTGTCACTGAAAGGACAATAGCAGGTTGCAACCCTGTTTAATGGGGTCATGGGATCACCGTGCCCCTGGCTGTTGCTCGGAAGAATGATGTCATTTGATTGCATTTGTTATGCATTTTTGTTTTCAGGTCTTGAACGTCTTTTTGGAAAGGCATGCTGAATTATAGTTGCCTAAAACAGGAGTTGAACTTGAAACACTCCAGACAGAGGAAACCTCAATAGATTCCAACCGCAGTGCCTTCAGAGCAGGCTGTAATTTTAACAGTAATCTGCAGGCTGCGGGCACAAGCAGCCAGATTTGCTTGTCTTCTCCCTCTCCTAGCTGGCTCGCTCTTATTTTCCATCTTCAATCAACCATAGGTAGAAAAAGTGACAGGACTGTATGGGTTGCATTTTCCTGTCTCCCAGTTCTCTTATCTCACATTGGCTGATTCTCCTCTTCTTTGCTTCCCCTGTTAAGGAGTAATTTACAAGATGTGTGTGCAATGAGTGTGAACTTAACCATTTACACATTGGGCCATTCCTTTTTCTGCCTTGCCACCAACTTTGAATCCACTTTCACACCTGCTAGAGCAGGTTAACTGCAGCCCCCCAAGTATGTCAAAGCAACTAATTTTTGTAGACCCCTCTAATAACCCTAGTGAATATTTGCATAACACTTCCTCATAGAGTTATTTCTCTTGCGCTTCTCATCACGTCTGAGGTTGATTCTACCAGGAGAATCAGGGCCCCCCTAGCTAAAATTCAGGTCTTCCAGAGTCTACCTCTCTATTCTTTTTACCACCTTGGTGCTTTTTTGAATTTTCCCTGAAAGTTCCCTAAGTAAAGAGGCAGCAAATAGCTTCCCCTCACATGTGAGTTAAGAGGATGTCTCCTCAAGGCAATACATGAAGCTGTAGTCTTGGGTTGTGTTTTAAAACTTCGTGTGGTTTCTTTTTTTCTATTCTGGATTGACATGAAAGTGAATGTTTTTAACAGGAACAAGTTAATGAATTTAACCTCCTCCCTCTTTGAACTCCCACTACCCCTGCACACCCATGCAACCTATAGAAAAGTGTATTGAGGATGTGGAATCTGTTTGGCTGCCATAGTTGGGTCCTAGGGTGGCTTGTGGTTTAAACATGGTGGTCTCCCCTCTGTAGACACAGGGGGTAGGTCCTAGAGTGCTGGCTCACAGGAACTGATTCCCCTAGTTCACTCTACCCCTTGTGGGGGGACACACCCCTTTTTCCACAATTCTAAAGCCTGACATAATTTGAATGTCGTGCAGACAACCACAAACCCTCTCATGCTTTCCAACAGACAGCAACCCAAGGCATATCTCACTACTGTGTGTAGAGGTGACATGCCAGTGCCACGTGGCAGTGTAGCCTATTAACTTCCAAATCTCCAGACCACCTGTGATGTTTATTTCTTTTCAACTTTCTGTTACGATTCTGCTGAGCCTTTTGTAGCCTGTAGACTAGAGGGTGATTTTTAGCCCTGTATACATATCTGATATGGAAAAGCAGATTCAAAAGGACAACTACAGTGACAGCACCTACTTAGAAAGAGGGGAAAAGCAATCATAGCTATTATCAACTGAATAGTTATTATGGCCAGGTTCTGTGTGAAGCAATTTCCATGCCTTATTTTCAGCTGATTCTCTGTTACCATAGGGGGCAAAGACTGTAGTTATTGTAAGGATTAGAAATGAGAAAATTTAGGCCCAGAGAGTGTTGGTTAGGTTCTGCAGCTGGAAAACAGTAAAGGGTTTAGGACCTTTAGAACCTGAGTGGTCCACCCAGCTCCGGGACCCTTGCTTTAGCCACTATACAACTCCATATCAAGGCTCCCCTTCCAATGACTATTAGTCATGATAATGCTAATGGGATGATAACACATACATGACATATACTACCCGCTGAGTAGCGTTCATGCCTATTAACTCATGAATCTAGACAATAATCCTATGAAGCAAATAGGATCCCTACTTACAGATGGAGAAATTGGTGCTACATATAATAATGTGTGCATGTCCACTGCCATGGACAGTCTGACACCACAGACGCTGGGTCCTAGTATCGATCCTGTCCTGTGTAGAGCAAACTAAGTCCCTGTGGCTGCTATGATAAGACCAGCTCTTTGTGGATATATAAGGCATGTGACAGAACAGAGACTCCGTGGTTGCAAACTGAGTTCCTAGGTTCATGACTCCTTGAACTCTGGGAGGGATATCGTTCCATGGACTTCAAGACAGTGTTGATATTCTGAGCATTCGGAGAGGTGTTCTCTGTTGCACCCCCGGTACCTAGCAGAGTACCTGGTATTTAGGTGGGGCTTGAGAAATATTTATTGAATGAATAAATGAAGGATCTGGGAGGATCGTGTTGGAAATGTTTTCTGTACTGAAAACACTTCCCTCACCTCTTACTCCCTTGACCTTTGTCTTTTTTTTTGTTAGAAACAGTTTTACTTTGTCACTCTCGGTAGAGTGCTGTGGTATCACAGCTCACAGCAACATCCAGCTCTTGGGTTTAGGTGATTCTCTTGCCTCAGCCTCCTGAGTAGCTGGGACTACAGGTGCCCGCCACAACACCTGGCTATTTTTTTGTTGCAGTTTGGCTGGGGCCAGGTTTGAACCCACCACCCTCGGTATATGGGGCCGGCCGGCACCCTACTCACTGAGCCACGGGTGCTGCCCATCATTTTTTTTTTTTTTTAATGACATGATATATCAGCACCCCTTTGGTCCCTGGTCCTAGGATAAAAGGCATTTTTGACTCCTCCGGCCTTTTCTAAGTATTGCCATTGACTGGAATGGTGAGGTTTCTGGGGTTGCCGATCTGGGAGTTACCTTTAACCACCAGCTTGGCTGGGACTTCTGTGGTGTAATTTAATAATGTGTACAATCCCGCCTTTTCACCTGTAAGAGGAAAGGGCTTTAAGGCGTGGTTCTCAAAGTGTGGTCTCTGGCCAGCAGCATTGACAGCACCTGAGAACTTGCTGGAGATGCCAACTCTTGGGCCCCACATCAGACTCACTAAATCAGAAACCCTGGAGGTAGGAGTAGAACTGATACTGTGCTTTAATAAGCCCTCACAATGCTTCTGCGTTAGCTCAGGTTTGAGAACCACTATTGTAAGACAAGACAGTTTTCCTTGTGTTTCAGCTGAGACACCTGGAAAAGGAGCTCGTCCCATTTATTTCTTTTCCATTTTACTTTGGGCCATAAAAAAGTAACAAATGCATTTTACTACTCTTATGTTCTGTATTCCCTCCTAATTGCTCAAAGGCAATACTTAGGAAACCCTCTAATCTGAGTGTCAAAATTGTATCAGTTGCCCTTCAATTAGCTCCTTCACTCCTGTATACAGTAATTTATATCTTCATTTCAGGATTGGGGAGGACTTCTAGAGTCTTCTACTCTGCTGTATACCAAAACCAATTCCACCCACCAGACAGTCTCTCCAAGGGTCTCTTCCTTACCAATTTCTGTCTTAGGTATAGTTGGTTGCATAGAACAAAGATCTAATTGAATAAATTCAAATAAGGGGGTGAGAGATTTCATGGATAGAAACGTGGAATTATATAGTAATCTAGGAATAGGAGCAGTGCTGTACAGTGGTTACACGCAGAGTCTCTGAGGCTAAGTGGACTGGGACTAGAGCTGCTACTTACCAGTTGTGTCCCCTGGGGAAAATTTTTTAACCTTTGTGCACTTCAGTTTCTTCACCTATGTGCAGGGATCCTATTTGATTGCTGGGATTATTATCTGGATTCATTAGTTAATGTGTATGGAATGAACACTGCCTGACCCATAGTCAATGCTGTGCATGCGTTTACTTTCATTGCCATCATGATTGCTAATAGTCATAAGGATGAGGCTCTTTGATACAGAGTTGGAAGATGGCTCTGCGTTCAAGACAGTTTGAAGGGGCTCGACATCGAAAATGATAGGTGCTTATTCAAAGATTTCCCTTTTAACATGACTCAGCATGGCTACTCTGCTCTGTCCTGCTACCAGATGACCTCCTCTGTTTCCTCAAATGTCAACCTTGTACCCCCTCCACCTGAGAAGCCTCAGCCTGCATTGAGCCCCACACTACATTTTAATAGCTTCTCACCTTCTACTCTGGCTACAAAGTGGTGACAGATTTCTATAGTATTTAGTCCAGGTTGCCAGGAGAGACATGATAGAAACAGTTCCAAATCATCTTTTACACCAGATTATGAACCCTAGGTAGGTATAGGGATTTGTAGCCCTTAGGGGCAGGTCCTGGCCCTTGGTCTTACAAGAAGGGATCACATGATGGCCCCTTAGACAAGAGTGCTGGGAAAATCACAGGGTCACCAACATCTTGACTACCATAGCGTAGGGTAGTATCATCTCTGCCTCCCTCACAGTATCTTGATGACCGCTCCCTTTCCAGAACGTGCTCTGGCCCATAGATAAGAAAGCCCTAAGTCTACGCGGGGACAGTTTGTAGGCCTCAGGGGCCTAACCTGTTCATCAGAGCAGGCCCATGGTAATGGTAGGGATTTTGTTCATTTGCTTTTTATGAAATGTGCTCACCATTTTTCTCAGTTTTAATTGTCTGTCTTGATGAAATGATAACTTTTATATGGTCACAGAAACAAAAAGAACGGTGGCCTGTGTTTCAGTTTCAGTAGTTGATTTCACATCAGTGTGTCTATTTAATAGCAATGGAGCACTGCCTGGTGTTTTTCCTCGGAGAAGTTCTTGGGGGGATTTGACCCTATTACTCTCCCACGGTCTTGGCCAAAGATACTATGCAAGGTCAGTGAACTTTCTGTAAAGGGCCAGATAGTCAATATTTTAGGCGTTGCAGGCTACACACAGTCTCTGTCACAGATGCTCAGTGCTGCTGTGGTAGCCTGAACACAGCCGAGCATGCGCAGCTTTGTTCTATTAAAATTTTATGGACACTGAAATCTGAATTCCCTATAATTTCTAGTTGTCACGAATTCTTCTTCTCTTTCTTTTTTTTTGAATTATTCTTTTCAACCATTTGAAAATGTGAAAACTATTTTTAGCCCATGTCAGAAAATAGGCAGCAGGCCAGATTTGGCCCACAGGTGGTGGTTGTTGACTTCTGGGATTACAGATAGGGTGAGAGCAAAACAAGCCTTTCCCATAGATCGTTCCAGAAAGATGCTGTGGAAGCCCCAAGGAGAGGCGACACCCTCAGCCTGGGAGGACCTGGGAGGCTTCAGAGAGGTGATGCTTGAGCTGTGTCTTGAAGCTAAGTGGAGAAGGCAGAGAAGGGAGTTCTAGAGAGAGGGCACAGCTTGTGCACACGCGGGGAGTTGAATAAGCTTGCGAACCACAAGCAGCTCACCCTGGCTGGGGAGTGTCCAAAAATGAGCGTGCTGGTCCAGATGGCAAAGGGCTTAATGAGACAGGCAAAGGTGGTTGGATTTCGTCCTGGTGGTCAGTCATTTTCAGACTTTCCAAGCCTTGCATTTAAATAAATTCTCAACCAGAAGCTCCATGTGAGAAAAAGATGAAAATAAAATCATCATTGACCTGCTGCTCTGGGCAAGACCATTGCCAAGTGCTGGAGACACAGGGGAAGCAGGTGTTAGGAGGCTCCCAGGGCCCTACAACTTCTCCTGCCTCTCAAAGGCACTTCTAGGATCCTGCTGAGCAGGGTTTAAAAACTATGGCTACGGCTGTTGGGGCACCCCAGCAGGGTTACAAGCAAGGCAGCATCTGAGTGCCTTCTAGAAAGATCACTCAGAGTATAGAGTCGCTGACGTAAGACTGGAGGCAAAGCTGAGCAACTGAGTAGGGCAATTATTGGTTCCAACAAGTCATTTCTTAAGTTCCTATTATGTGCCACGTTGTGTGAAAATATTTATGTCGGTGGTAAATCAGGCACATGGTAAACATTTAGCAAATAACTAGTTCTTTTTCTTTTTCTTAATTGTTGGGGATTTGTTGAGGGTACAAGAAACCAGGTTACACTGATTGCATTATAACTAGTTATTTCTATATTAAAGTGATAGCTGAAGCTCGCTGAACACCTACTATATATCATCATTCCAAGCCCTTTACCAGTATTAACGTATTTACCCCTCACCACAACTTTACAAGGTGGACTAGATCGTTACTTTCAATTTAAAGATGAGGAAACTGAGGCACACTGCACTCAGTGGGTGATGTAACAGAGTCATTTTTGGTGGGGTGTAGGGGAAAGTTCTCTCCATGGAGGCTGAGTTGGCACCAGGTAGATGAGAAAGGATGGCTGTTGCCTTCCCCATGGCAAGTGGGGAACAAGCACTCGTGGGGGCTGGAGGGCAAGTGCAAGGGCTCAGAGGGGAAATGAGTGGACAGTCTGAGGAGCAAAGTTAGTGTGCTTGAGCAGAGGTAGGTGGTGAGGGCGGAGTGTCGGGGAGGAGGGTGGAGGAGGAAGAGGCAGCCAATGCCTACAGGTGGCTCAGCAGTGGGAAGGAGATCAGGTTTTATTCTGGGAGCATAGGAGAGCTTTTGAAGGCAAGTGAAATGATTGGCTGTGAATTCCTAAATAATGGCCGCCCTGTGGGGAATGGACGAGAGACTGGCCACAGTGGAAGCAGGAAAGCCTGCAAGAGTCAGGCAAGAAATAAAGTCACCTTGGTCGACAGCCATGGCCACGAATGTGGAGGAAAAGCAGATGGATTCTGTTTATTGCAGTAATTTAACTGAGGGATGTGGAAGACCTGAACTGAGGTGGTAGTGGGGAGGGTAAAGAGGAGGGATGAAATGAAACAGCTTTTTAAGACATAGAATGGAGAGGCATTAAGTGACCCAGTAGAGGGTGAGTTTAATTTCTGTTCATTTTTAGATGCCTTTGGGACATCCAGGAAGGCCACTAAGTAGGCAATTGGCAATGGGTTTAGGAATCTGAGATCCACTCCCTAAACCCTGGAGTGTGGCAGGCTCGTGTTGGCCCCCACTCAGCTGTATATGCCTTGAGGCGGGGGCCACTTCTGTCTCATTTTTGTTTCCCAGGCATCTATCTGACTAAGACACAGTGAGTGAGCCCTCAGTAAATGTCTACAGAGCTGGGAAGGAGCTGCTGGTCATCTAATGGCAGGACAGTTACGGTGTGGGGAGTTAAGGGCTTCCAAGAGGAGTAGGCTCTGGAGCCGTGTTTATAAGAAGAGCAGCCAGAGAGGCAGCACCAGGCAGCCAAGAGAGGAAGTGTTTCCTTGGGACTCCCTTCCCAGTGAGGCAGGATGCCTTGCCATTCCCCACCTGGTTGAAGAAGCATGTTATCTAAGGCACCAGCTGTCCCTGATCATCGCTCATTGGCCGCCTCCTGAGACTACTGTCTCCATCAGTGACCCCTTTTAAAAATTGGATTTCAAGTGCTGACCCTTGCTTCCCTGAGGCCATAGGAGGGAATAGCCTAGAGCAGTCGGTAGCTGCAGGCCACCTAGTGTCAGCTTCCTCTGCTTAGTTTATCAATAGCTCTCTCCCAGCCCTCCAGAGCATGGATGCATCCTTTATATCCCCTCTCAGAATATCATTTTTATGCAGAAAATAAAAACATAGGATTCCAAAATAGACCCAATATTAACAAAATAGAAATGTATCAAAATATTTTTTTCCATTTGCGATACCGTGATATATCTTAACACACCCAATAGCAAGATCTAGCAGCAGGAACTACCATAATTTCAAGGTAGAGATGAGCATGAATGATACTTGGAGGTATCTGTAACAACTATCAAACGATATGAAAATATCTGATTTCTTTCGGTGACAAAGTCACAGTTAATACTGCTGTGGGCCTGAATCCCTAATCAGAGGAAATGTTAAGTTTCGGTCAGAGCTTACTAAAATAAAGATGTATTTTCTTTTTCCTCATCACGTTTCATGGATTCCCTGAATTCTGTCCATGCAATGTGGCTATCAGCAGAGTCTCCACTCTAAGGGTTCATTTCAGTTACCAAGTGTTTCAGACGTGAAATGTAAAGTGTCAGCGAGTGTTTCAATGACATGAAATGAGAAGTGTTGCGTTTTGTTTCAAAACTCATTTGATTGGCTTATTTTGACTATAGGGGAGTTTGGTCCCATCTGTATTTTTCAGATCAAGCACTTGGCCAACCACAAATGCTCCATAAATAGTGGATGGATGGATGGGTGGGTGGGTTGAGAGGGTGGATGGATGGACAAAGAAACCTCAGAGAGAGTAAATGATTTGTCTAAAGCAGTGATTTCCCACTGGTGGCCTTGAGAGGATCTTAGGTGTGCCGTGAACATTTTCAAAGATTGTTACTTAAAATTTTTTTGAAAGAAGTTCAAAGCAAAATAAGAATGTTCTTTTTTTTCTCACTTTTTTTTTTTTGATCAACATAATGAAGTATGACATGAAAGTTTGACTATAGGTTCAAGTCTGCCATGAGATACAAAGGTTGAAAAACAGTGGTCTGAAGACTCACAATTGAAGTTTTAGAGCTTGAACCTGAACTACATATTTTTTACTCTAAATCTCTTATTCTTTCTACTCTTTCATGCTCCCATCTATTTTTATTTTTAATGAGTTAATACAAGACTAGACCATGTTCATAAAATTATATTATTTTAGCCATGGGAGAGAATAGTCCTATTATTTGCTTTGATCGGAGTGTACCAAAAGTACTTTCTTTACTTCTTAAAGCCACGTTTTAAGTGTATTGATTGAATCTATAGACAAGAGACCCAGACACTGTCTCTTACCATCCATCAATGAACTATAGACGTGAATTAAGGGAAGGCCAATGTACATGGTTAACAGAAGATCCAAGGTAGTTTTCTATTGCTCCCCAAGGCAGAACCAGGGCCCACTGTTTACAAGGGAGAAATCTTAGCTCAAATAAGAACTCAGTAATGATTAGGCCTACTTAGCAATGTGCCATAGTTGCCTGATGCGATATTGACTGAAAGTATTTCAAACATTGACCCATGCATTTATTCATTCATTCGATAAACATTTATTGACAACCTGCTACATGCCAGTTGCTGAGGTAGATATATTCAAAGTGTAGAATAAGATAAACTATTGTAGAGCTTAGGGTCTACTGAGAGACAGACCCTTTTTTTTTTTTTTAAGACAGTCTCATTCTGTTACCTCAGGTAGAGTGCCGTGGCTTCAGAGCTCACAGCAATCTTAATCTCTTGGGCTCAAGTGATCCTCTTGCCTCAGTCTCCCAAGTAGCTGGAACTACAGGCACATGCCACAATGCCTGGCTAATTTTTCTATTTTTAGTAGAGATGAGGGTTCACTCTTGCTCAGACTGATCTTGAACTCCTGACCTCAAGCAGTCCGCCTACCTCAGCCTCTTGGAGTGCTAGGATTACTGGTGTGAGCCACTGCATGTAGCCAGTAAGTATATTTTTTAAGGCAATAACTATTATAAATATTTTGAAGGAAATAAATGGAATACTGTGATTCAAAATAACAACTAGGGTAGAGCTGGGAAGAGTTATAGATCCATGAGTAGGTGACATTTAACTTAAAACCTGAGAGATTAGAAAAAGCTGGCCTCCAAAGAGTTGAAGAGGTAGGCCTAGAAGTAGCAGGTGCAAAGGCCTCGAGGTAGAAAAATGGTTAATGTGTTAAAGAGTCTGAAAAAAAAAATGACTTTGAGATTTGAGGCAGAGTGCAGAAGAGTGGTGAGGAATGAGTTTGAAGAAGTCATTAGGGACCAGTTTAGGTAGGGCCTGGGAGGTTTATGGATTCAATTCTTAGTCTCATTGGAAGCCATTGAAGAATTTAGGCGAGGAGGTAACATGACCTGATTTATACTTTGAAAGATCACTCTGTCTACTGGACAGAGACTAGATTGTAGGTCAAAAGGAGACACCAGGAGGCTCTTGTAGCAGATCAGGAGGGGGACCATGGAGGCCTGTGCTGGGGAGAGCCCATGAACTAGAGAACATGGGTTTGAGACTGTTGAGAAATTCAGCTGAGATTTTTCAAATATTGGACTTGGGGAGTGAGGGATGGAGAGAAGTCAAGGGTGATTGGTGGTGCTGTTGACCATGATGGGGAAAACTGGGGAGGAATGGGATCAGAGAGAAGAAAAGTCTAGATAACCATTTTCAGCAGCTCTGAACTTATCATAGATTTCAGTGATCACGACAGGGGATGCTGACATTTACTTAGTGAGTGTTAGGAAATGGGGGGGAAGGGTGAGTTGCAATAATCAAAATGACAGGGGCCAGGACTTTGTGGATGGAAGTCAGAGATGCTAAAAGTCCTCCACCCCACAAGACAGCCCCCATAATCAGGAGCTGTCCCTTCTAGAATGCCTGTAGCTTCCTTATGGGAAAACATTGGTGGAGTATCTTTCAATTCCAAGAATCTAGGAAAATACAATTTTAACACTATCTGTCATTCATATCTTTTTGTGAATTACTCAAGTCAGGTTGTGTTTTTATAAGTAATTGACAAATTAGCCATGTGGGAAGATTGAGATTTAGACGGAGAGTGGAAAGGGGTGTAAGGCTGGGAGAAGGAAGGATAAATGGTGGAGAGTAGGACCTTGGTGGTGGGAGGCTGGGAGAGTGGGAGGCCTGGGAGGCTGGAAGACACTGGGACCCATGGAGGGAGGACAGATGTGGAAGGAGCTGAAACATTAAGTTTCAGCACTGTGTCCTTTTCCCAGGGCTGTGCCACACCTGCCCGTGCCGGCCTGGTTGAGGGGCCGCCCAGCTGTGTCTCTCAGCCTCCCTCTTCTGTTCCTCCTGCAAACTTTGAACTTTCCCTTTTGATCATTTGAGTCCCCAGTGTAAATTCTCCCTTCAGATGATCAGAGATGTCATAAACTTAGAACCTGATCCACATACTCCACAATGGAGAAAAGTGATCTGAGCCTTAAAGGTGAATAAAATCACTGACTTGGGTGAATAGTTGTTTTTCCCATCTCCTGAGGTTAATCCAGATAGTTTTCTACTTATATACACACACATGATTTCATGTGGGGCTGACATCAACACCCAGAGGCCAGACATTGGGTGTTATTGGATCCATTCTACAGATGTGGTCATTGAGGGTCTGGGACTTAACTTGCCAGAATCAAGCAGCTTGTAAGGGACAGAGCAAGGGGTGTAAGGCTCCCTCAGAGGTTTTCTGGCTGCAAAGTAGGCCCCTGGGTATGTAATAGGAAATGATGAGACGGCTTCCAAACAAATATATCCCAAAGGGAACAGAATACAAAATGGCCAATACAAAGAGGTATTTTATCAATGTATAAGAAATTAAGAGGCACTCCGTTGGAGGGACTGGGTGCGGTGGCTCACGCCTATAACCCTAGGTGTGGATTACCTGAGTGCAAAAGTTCAAGACCAGCCTGAGCAAGAGCAAGACCCTGTCTTTAAAATAGCTGGGTATCGTAGCAGGCACGTATAGTCCCAGCTACTCTGGACGCTGAGGCAAGAGGATCATTTGAGCCCGAGAGTTTGAAGTTGATGTGAGCTGTGATGCCATGGCTCTCCACTGAGGTCAACAGAGTGAGACTGTCTTAAAAAAAAAAAAAAAAAAAAAAGAGGCACCAGTTGGTAGGTGCCCTTCCCTTATAAGAAAAAAAAATCAACATACAGGAATCCTTTTAGCACCTTGGGGGTAAAAGGCTTGAGTCTTACTGGGTGCCAGACACCCACTTTTGTGTGCGTTTCCTCCTGCTGTTGCCAGGAGCACCCTGCCTGAACCTCAGCGAGCTGGGCCACCTTCTGCCTGGTAGGGGCCGGGCCGTAGTGTTGCTCAACTCCAGAAGGTGCCTCTCACACCCTTCAATCATGGTCGGTGTTCCCTGGAGCTGTGCGGTGCACGATGGGGGAGTGTTTATTGTCAGTGAAAAATAGTGTGAAGGAGGTGGAAGGAGATCAAGCTGTTTCCCTCGCGTTATGCCCCCTCCCCCCAAACCCGCACATACCCCGACACACCCCTCCCTCAGTAACCTTGGTCCCAGATTGCTGTGTTGGGCCCCAAGGTCTCTCTCTTTCAGCCCAAATGTCGTTTCAGGCAAGGTAGCTTTTTCCTGCCACCGAGAAGTTTCCCTCTCAGAGCCGGCAAGAGAGTAGGCGTGACGCTGTGGTTAGACATGGCAAAAAGGAGAAGCAGGATGGCAACTCGGAGGGAACCAAGAAAGCCCAAAGGGTAGACAAGGTTTGGAGCTCAATCAAGAGTGGATTTTGTCATGAAAGGCAGAACTGGCAAAAGCATCATTACAAGGCATTAACCTTGTTACACACAGACGAACAAGCAGAGGCTGGGATTCAGAAATAAATTACACATAATAAACTAGACAGAATAGTCTGAGAGCAACATTAGCGATTATGCCCTAAGGGGAGAGAAGGGCAAGATAGGAAACAGGCCGAAAAGAAAGAAGGATCAGAATAATCTCTGGACACAGTGGGCTGACCACACTCTTTCCCCACCTCAGGTCTGCGGGGAGGTTTCTCTGGAGCCTGTCTTTTGTGTCCATTTGCTGAAATGAGCCCAAGAAACCCATTCAGAGGGCTCCTTTTCCCATTCACTGGGACCTGTCCATTTCTGTGTGTTTCCAGCACAAAAGAATCCATTTCCATTCAGCCAGAGCAACCCCCAGGGTTTTCATTAGGTCCAAGCCTCCTCTTTCCTATTTTCTTCCTGGCTGACTGTTGTAATTGGCTACAAAATCCTGACCGGGGCCAGGGTCCCCCAGGGTGGTGAGCAGAAGAAACACCTGTCTAGTTCCTAGTCCCTCATAACTGGAGAGGAGCCACGGTGTAGGACCTACTCCAACAAGTTGTGATTCTCATTTCTTAAAGAAGAATCGCAGAGAACCCAATCAACGGCGGCTTAAAGCATGGCATTTATTGTTAATGTAAGAAAAAGTTGAAAGCTTGGAGGATTGTAGTTCAGTGGTATCCTCAAGAACCTAGGGTCTCTTATCTCACCACCCCAAACACCAATCTAAGCATGTTAGTTTTATCCTGGAAGCAAAATGGCCACCACTAGTCCCTCTGATAGGCTCACACAACTGTATTCTGGGGGAGGAAGTGAAGGAAGAGGAAGAGGAGCTCTTCTCAAGACCCTTCTTTTGTCAAGGAGGAAACTTATTCCTAGAAATCCCTCCATCTAACATCTCACTGCCCAGACCTAGGCCACATGGGCACCCTTAGCTCTAAGGGCTGGGAGAGCCAATATCCGGCAATGGGGAACAGAGTTGCCATTTGGCTTGGGCCCAGTGATGGTTTCCACCAGGCTTGGGTTGGTTGCTACGTGAACAAAATTAGCATTCTTTTGACAAAGAAGATGGAAACACCTGCCATGGATGTGGGGATCACTCTTTGTAGTTTTAAATAAATAGTAGCAAATGGGGACTGTCTGTTACTATGTGCCAGACACGGTTCAAAGCTTTCTGGAGGCTTCTGTAAACTGAGCTGTGGAGTTTGTTCTATAGCATCAGCCTTTCAAGTTTGGGAATATTGATTTAATGGCTGCACTACTTACCTATGCTATTGATCCAGGACTTAATTGGAAAAACTACAATAGTTGAGGAATAGTCAGAAGTCAGAGGAGGGAACTGCAAAAGTAAGATGATAATTTGGAGCCAATTTTCCCCTTCTTCCCTGTAAGCTTTTGAACCACTTCTGGGGTTTTTGGATCTAGTCTTTCATAAACAAGTTATCTCATCCTCACTCGGCAAAGGCTTCCCATGACATAATTGCTCTTGGAGGGTTAGACTAGGTGCAGTTCTTAAGCACCTGTTGTATACCAGACTTGGAAATACACGGCCCTATTTGGTCCTTGTTGATAATCTGCGATCCATGGCCATTACTTTTTCTGTGATGTAAGATGAAGGGGAATGGAGTCCTCCAGCCGAAGATAGCCGAAGATAGGTGTGGAATATTCCAGACACCCAGACAGAGATGATGCCCGGTTCTCTCAGTGAGTCTCTCTGCAGTGCTTATCTATTTAATAAAAAGAATAGGCATGGTCAGCCCATCTTACATTTGAACAATTCTGGTTTTATTTTAAAGCAAGATGTGTGGTGTGTGTGTTTTTTTTTTTAATCCTAAAGGTCATCCGATTTTTCTTTTTCTGCTCATAGTCATGAGGCTTCCTTATCTAAACAGTGATCTATTGTTCCCATCCTTAGACCCACAGAGGTTTGTTTTCTTAACTTCGGTTTTAACAGAACAGCTCCTCCTCTCTCCCAAATGCATAAGAAGTATCTTTTAATAAGAAAGAAAAATCTCAGATGAGCTCTCCAAAAATCTTCTTCAACTGAGTCCACTATAGAATATTGTATCCAACCCCTCCCCTCCCCCCCAATCTCTTTCTCTTAGGTTAGAACATCTTTCCCTTGAAAAGTGATCAGGGCATGGGAGGAATCCTCGCTGGCTTATCTTTCCTTCCCAGCGCAACTTCCACAAAGAAACATAGACAGGGCTTTCAAGGCTTCAGAAATCAATTTAGCCGATGAATCCATTTAGTTAGATGTTAATGAAACTTGGTGGGTTTAAAAATAATGAATATTTAATAAGACGTAAATTGAAAGACATAAACACGGTTGGCAATAATATAATGAAGTTAATAAGTCTCAGCCTCCCCCTGCCCACCTCCTCCCTCTCGAAACAGGGTGATTTTAGGAGTTGCTGTTGCTCACTGAAGTTTGCCAGCTTTCCCATTGGCTACGACTTCAATGTGCCTTTTAAAAACCCTAGTACAGTTGGGAACTGAGCTCTGGCAGATAAAGTGTGCTATCACACTGTGTTCAGTAGCTGCAGACGGCAACGGCTCTTTCTAGCTCCCTATCTTCCAGAGATTTGTGTAACAAACTCAGTTTCCTGTCGTTGAAGGCAGGAAGCAGCATGGATCACTTCATTCCTTTAAAAAAATAAAAAGAAAGAAAGAAAACGGCATTTTGGTCACATTCTCTGCTCTGGGCTTGAAGAGGGGCTTTATTTAATGATCAGGAGCAAGCATGTGATTATATCTGTGCTCAAAGCCTCAGACAACTTAAATGCCTTTGGGTTGGGAGTCATGTTTTTTTGTTTCCTCTTTAAGAGCACCAGCACCGGAGCCTTCTGCTTCATTCCCGTTAGCTCTGTGGCTGCGTCTTACCCTGCGTCCACGGCTACATCCTTGCCTTTAAGCACCCTCCCCACCCCCTTGCCAATTCATTGCCCTGTCTTTGGGCCTCCCATGCCACCGACCCTTCTCAGAATCTCAGTAAACCCAGAATCCCTGCTCTGTGCCATCACACCCAACAGGATCGCCTGTGGCACATCTTGGGAAATGTTTGTGTTTAACCTCACAGAAGCCAGCGCCTAGCCAAAATGAATTGGCGGCAGGATGCTGAAAACAGCCAAGTAGAAGTGAGTCTCCCTCCCAATTCAGCAGTGGGCTGTCTCTTGGCAATCCAGTGGAGCTCAGCTTCCTCTATCAGCTGGGGGGAGTGCGGCTCTCTCCTGGCGATTAACACTTGTTAGTAAACAAGGGCTGTCCTCCTCGGGTGGTGATTTTGCAGATCAAGGTAATAAAAGGGCATTTTGTCTAAGAAAATATATCTGGGACCCAGAGGTGGGATCCCTCCTAGGAGGGCCTGAGTGATATTGTTATCGGTAGCATGAGAAGTACCGCTGTTAAAAAATGATCATGTTTTTTTTGTGTGCGTTTGTGTGCATGTTCAGAGAGAAGGGGATCAGCCTGAAAGAGTACAACCAATCGCATCATCCACCTTGATCCATTCCGACCTGACATCGGTTTATGGCACCGTGGTAATGAACAGGACTGTTTTATTCTTGGGGACTGGAGATGGCCAGTTACTTAAGGTTGGTTTTTTGTGCCTTCCTCAAATGTCTATTTTAATAGTGATCCATTTTGTGCTTTGTGATTTTTTTTTTTTTAATGCTTCTGAGTTTATGCACACCATCATACCAATTGCTTTGTGAATTCCCCAGAGACCCCTAGAAATGGCCTGGAAGAAATTTTGGAAATCTGTATGTAATCACCACCTCCCCCACCCCCCCAGTTGTGCAATGAAGTATTGGTCCCCTCGCTACCTGGGAGTGTTCCAAGATATTTTCCCTTCCTTACTCATAAGCTGCCTGGGCGAGGGAAAGGGGGTCTGGCCCCTACCCCATCCCTGACTCACCTTCCTGAGGCATATGACCTTTCAGTTCTGTCTCCTTTATAATGGAAACATACAAAGCACCTGATTTCTCACAACTTCAAAGAGAGGAGAGATTATAGGGCTTGAAAAGAAGAAAAAACAGGTGTTCCTTCCCTGCCTGCCCACTTGCCACCCACAGAGGGGGTTTGTTTTCTGCCCTTTGTACCCACACACACCACGGAGAGGTTAGAGATCTAAAATCCTTTGAGACTCCTCCTGACTTTTATCTTGGAGGACTATTTTTTCCCCCGGTATGGCTCTGCCCTGGTCAAGTTGGAGATTTTTGCCCACTAATGGGAGGGGCAGTGGAGAAGAGGAGAAAATAAAATCAGAGACACTAAAATGACTTGTCTGAAATTACATAGTGGTCATCTTATCATCCTCATTGGGAAGCATTAATTGAACACCTCCTGTGGCTCCCAGTGCTTTAGAAATTGGGAACCACATTATTTCTGTCACCTAAGACTGATACTTCTTGCCCCTAGCCAGCCTATTTACTCTCAGGCTCAGATTCTTCATTGAATCTTAACAGATCAGTTATCCCTATAGATCTCCTATGGATAACTAGCTGTGTGACTTTAGGTGAATCACTTAACCTCTCTGAGCCTCCATTTCCTCATTTGGGAAATGAAATTATTCTAGAAAAACCCTTTTCTGTTCTGGTGGGCTCGGATTCTGTCTTCTGTGCCCCTGTGCCCCCCACTCTGGCCAAACCTGTTTACTTGTTCCTCTCCAAATGTGTATTGTGTAGGCCTGTCTCACACCTTTGTTCACACTGTACCCCTACCCTGGAATGCTTTTTGCTTTTTTCTATTATGCTGTGGCACAACTCAAACTCCACCTCCTCTCCGATGACACTGAAGCCTAGAGTGGTCTCGCTCTGCCCTTCTCTCCGGAAATGCCCGTGATCAATTTCTTTCTTCTGATTCCTCACATGTCTTGGTTGGAAACCCACCCTTTTCACTGGTATGTGTACTTGCCCTCCCAACTTGATTTTAAGCTTCTCGAGAAGGGGACCAATGAATTCCCACAGCCTAATACAGTGCTGGGTGCCTGGTAGGCATTTGATTTAATCTGTTTTCTTTGGAGGAAACCCAGTAACATATGGGAGGGAGTTTGTTTGTATACACATTCTTTTAAAATATACATTGATCATCTTTCCTGTTGCATTAGCTTTATTTCCTGGGGAAGGATAAACACCCATCAATCATTCTACCCGAGTCACTGGGTGACATCTGTAGCTACACCGACCTGGTCAGGCTGATTGGACCCATTAGCCTGGCAGAAGATTCCATCAATCCTTCCCAGGCCTCCTCACCAATTATCTCTTTCAGATTTGGGATATTTTTGATGAATGTTTTGACAAGAACACTGTTTCCCCCAAAGCCGAGCCAACCAAACTGTTACATGGTGAACTGGAGGTGAAGGAACACTGGGCTATAAATAGCTCCCCAGGGGACAGCCTGGTCTTGCCCACCCTGTTGAGTTTGTGTACGGCTGGCCAGTGTTCAATGATGCTGGGGCCCCAGATGGGCCCAAGGTACAGCTGCATGCTGCTGAGGAACAGGGTCTGTACAGGGTGCCCCTTCAGAAACCACATCCGTGGCCCCACTTTGGGGGTTCGAGGAACAGGTCAGGTTAGCTTTCTGTTCATTTTGGGGCTGCGGCCATTGATACAGTGCTTCCTGTATGCCGGGATGCTCTGCGTCTCCAGCCATTTCAGTCCTCTCCACAACCTGGCAAGGGAGGTCTGCTATTCCCACTGTACAGATGAGAGAGCCGAGGCCCAGAGAAATTGGATGATTTGCCCAAAGTCACACAGGGACAGAGCAGGGATTTGAACTTGGAGTGACTGTGGAGACAGCACTAATTTCCCCATGCCCTATGGTGCATTGACTCTGCAATCTCTGTCCCTGGGATGAGCAACCACTCTCTACACGTCTGGGAGTGAGGGGGAGGCATCTGACAGAGGACCATGCCTGGAGGGACCGATGTTCCTTGAGGAGGGGAGGTCAGGGTCCCTAGAGGTTCAGGGAAGGGTCCCAGCCTGAGAAAATGGCAGCCCAGCTGACTGAGAGATACCTCACTGGCAGGATAACTTCTTGGGCATTAGCCCCCCCGCCCCCCACGCACACCAAGAGAGCTACTTCTGTCAGCAAGAGGTCATGAGGGAGGAATTTGAGCTGACTTGGCACCCAGGCTCCCTAGAACAACCCACTGGTTCCCAAGACTTTATCCTGTATCCTATGGGCACATTCTTGGATGCAGCCCCTGAAATTACCCAGGGTCCCAAAGACCTGGGATTGTGCAGATGATTGGGAAGCCACAGATAATCCCCAAATCCCTTTATTCAAAAGCTTCAAGCTTCTCCCTTGCCAGGCTTGTCACCAGAACTGTAAGAAAAGACAAACTTTGATAGACACAAGCTTGGCTTCTTAAGCCACAGCGTGGAGGAACTAATGAGTGGTGAAAAGCAAAACCCAGCCCAGCGCAGACAGTGGGAGGAGGAGACAGAGGGCTTGGATCACCCGCAGCCTGACTCATCACTTTCCAAGTGATCAGGAGTTGACAGCATTTTGACATTCACCAGGCGCTGTTGTCTATGGCTGGTTGGATGAGAGGCAGGAAACTGCAATTGGGGGCCAATTGCTGTTTTTTGTTGTTTTTTTTTTTACCACCGTCAGTAAAAATCTGACTTCTTAAATCTCTGTAGGCCTTATGGAGTTTTAATTTGGTGCCATTTTAAACTGTGCATTAGTTAAATAACTTTTCCTTGTTATAAAAGTAATATATGCTCATATGGAAAGTCGCAGAGTAATGGGGGATGAAAGAAGGCAAAGGAAAAAATGAGCCCTAATTGTGTCACGTAGCAGCAACTGCTGTCAGCATTTAGGATTCTTCTTTGTATAGATGAGGTCAGACTTCATCCCATCTTTACATCCTTCTTTCCTTCAGTTAATTAGGGAAAATGCTTACATTAAAATGTTATTGCAGACCCTTTGTAAACAGCATTTTTAAGTAGCTGTATTCTATTTTATTACTTGGAACCATTATTCTGCACTTAAGCTGAGACATTGGATCACTTTTAAAGTGTCATTAAAGACGCATGCACTTTTCCCAAGGAAGTTGGCATTACCTCCAAAGGTAGGATTTCACTGTTGATCAATGGAGAAGTAACACTTTCCAATTAAGTCTTCCTGACTTTAGTCTTAGGCTTCGCAACATTTTGGAAACAGCGAATGAATGTAGAACTCAGAGTCCTTTGAGAACATCTAATCTGCTCTTTTGTTTTATCAGTGGTCATGAGGTCATGGTCGCAAGGCGGGTTATGTCTAGCCAGCCCCCCCCTCACACCCCCGTTATTTCCCCATTCTGCTTCCTCTCTGATCATGATTGTGTGCTATAATTTTTTTAGTTGTCAGCATCTCCACTGAGCTCAGCTGAAAAGTCTGAGCCCACTGAACTCAGCTTCGAGGAATTCATATTGCCCGTGTTGCTCCGGGCGTGCGTTTCCATAAACACATGTCGTATCTTTCTCCAGACTGTGGTCCAACATATTGTGCGGTTTGGATCCCTTCAAGCTGACTGTTTGCACATAGAAAATAGTCCTTATTTCAAGGGCAGAATTGAATATTTTGGGCTTTTCCAGGTGGTAATGTAAGTAATAACGAAATATGCATGAAATTTGAAATTTGTAACATTCTGCATGCCCATTAACCTTTCCTGCAAGCATAAAAGAGAAGGCAGTGGGCAAGGAATAATAAAGCACTAACATTTCTGAGCTCGTAGCATGTGCCAGGCATTAGAACCAGCATCTGCATGGGTTAACTCACTTAATCCTTACGGGTCAATTCTATCACCATCCCCACTTTAGAAATGAGAAAACCTGAGGCTTAGAGAGGTTAGGTAGCTTGCTTAAGGTGATTTGAACTGAAGCAAACCATCCCCAGAGCCCAAGCTTCTATCCCCCAACTAAACTGCACTAACAGTTAAAATATAGTCTGCAGGGCTTAGGTAGAGTTTATGGGACTGGTTTTTATGTTTTCATTTTCTTTCTAACATTGGGGCATCTGGGTTGATACCAAGATGCAGGTGTTTGAGGTTTCACAAGAAGGGCCATGGCCTCTGTGGTTTGCTTTGTTTCCATTTGAGGATGGCCTTCTGGCAGCCCAGCTCAGTGCAGTCCTGAGGGGACTCTTAGAGCTGCACATGTTTCATGGGGGCCTTTGGTTCCCTTGGGAACCCCAGCTTTACCTCAACAGTCTCCTTTCCAGGAAGGGCAGGAATTCTGGTCTCATGCTGATGTTTTGAAAGGCTCCAGCGAGAGAAGGCTGGCCTTTCCCTAACACTCCTGGGTCTGAAGCAGGGGTCAGGAAGCAGAGGCTCCATCATGCTGGGTCCCCATATCCAGCCTTACAGTCAGGCTATGTGGCCCCCCAAACTCTATTCCTACTAATAAGACTTCATTTATCCAAACTATGGAACAAAATTAAAACCGTTCCATAAAGTTCTTTCTGAATTCAAACAGAAGCCAAACTGTGTACTACCTGTAGAGTCTATCTTGATTCTGGTGATTATAGTTTCGGAGTGAACAGAAGAGAAAACAACAGCAAAAGCAGAAATCTTTTATGAAGATAAGCTCTACTTATATTCCCACAGATTGTTACATTAGGGAAAAGGAGGCCTTGGAGAACCAGGACAGGACCTATGGCCAGAAGTCGGGGTAGTGAGGATGGCTGAGTTGAGGTATTGGGCCAAAGAGTCAAAACAGCAGCAAGTATCAAAACTTGGAAGTGGGTTTCAGGGTTTGCTGTTTAGAATGTCCTATGAAGCCTATTTCACGTTCTCTCTCACTCTATTCATTCCAATCGATGAATTTGCGAGGACTCTGCAATTGGGAACTTTTTCTCTCCCATATAATCTACACATATACCGTGTTTCCCTGAAAATAAGACACTGCCTTATATTCATTTTTTCTCAGGAAGACACACTAGGGCTTATTTTCAGGGGATGTCTTTCTCTCCGCGCCAAAATGCATGGCGTAGCTACATAGCCACGCCCATCACTAGGTCTTATTATTGAGGGCTTATATTTAACAAATGCATAGAAATCCTACTAGGGCTTATTTTTGGGGTAGGCCTTATTTTGGGGGAAACACAGTAGAACTTGTGGTTCAGGCTGTATGCTTCTCTTACTGTTTCCACCAAAATAAGTAGATTGGAAACAAAAGAGAAATTTGCCTTCCTCTTTATATTTCATGTTTGTTACTCCCAACTACAGAGGCACCTTCTGCTATTAGATAATTACTTCGCTTTCCTGTGTGTGTTTGTGTCTTTAAGGCTCCTGCCCAGCGTTTCTCAGAAACTGCTTACGGGGGAAAAATAAATAAATAAATGAGGGGATTGACTTGTTTGCTCTTCAACAGGTTAGCCCCGCAGAGTGAAGCTTTGACAAAGGAAAAGATTATTTTATTTGGCAGAAAATATTTTAGTTTTCTGAGCACCTGTGGCTTTCTGTTTCATGGTAACCGTAAAGAAAAAGAGAAATAGGCTTTTGTTTCATTTTTTCTCCACCCTCATTTTCCTCACCATGGTATCCTTTCCGTGGGTGGTAATGAACGTGTCCTACAACTGTGCGGTGTGGAAGTCTCCATTCGGTTAATTTCAGCAGCGTGGCTGGGAGCTTTTGTATGCAAGGAAAATCCCAAGGCTAGTTAATAGTCTACCATGAGGCTTCAGGAGGATGTCAACAGAAACAATATGTTGACACAAACTGAAATTCTCCATCAGGGAGAATGTGTTTTCTACACAGGCTTCAGCCGGAGAAAGCTGAAGAGCCCTATAAAATCTTGAATGGTAATGGAGTCGTTTTTTCATTTAATGAATATTTATTGGGCACCTTTTATGTGCCAGCCACTTATCGGGGTGCTCAATATACAAAGGTGAACAAAACAGACAACGCCTCTGCTCTCCTGGTGAGAAGAAGAAGACAGAAAACAAGTAAATGGATTAATCAGTGATCAAGACACTTCAGATAGCGATGAGGGCCGTGAAGGAAACAGGGATGAGTGGGGGTGGGGGGGGGCGCAGGGGAGAGGCAATCAGGGAAAGCTTCTCAGCGGAGGTGATGTTTGAGACTCCCAGGATGAAGGAGTGTAAGAGAATATACAGGGAACGGGGCAGATTGACTTCAGATTAGATCTATATTAAGGTCGTATCCTGGAAGCAATAGATAAAAATCCACATCGTGCCCAAGGAGTGTGTGTGAATTGGATGAGGTTTCTCTTATGCAAAATTCAACCCATTTTAGGTTTCTGTGAGTCACTGTTACTTCCTGCATCGCTTCACTGATCGTGTTCTTTTTCCGAGGCTGCCCACCTAAACTCAGCTGAGGAAGGAGCGTTTCCTGTGCTCCAGTCTCCTTGGCTGTCTTTTCTGTGTTAATATTCTCATGAATTTTGCAATTAGAAAGTCCACATGTCCCATTGGTCCCCATGGACCAGGCTGGGGCTGAGGCTGGGTGGGGTGGGAGGTGATATTATTAAAAAACCTGTCCCCGAGTCATCTGAGAGAGTTGAGACTCCAGGGACCAGAGAGGCAGCGCTCCCCATCCCCCGTAGCCCAGTTGGGACCCATATGATGAAAGCTAACACTTCCTCTTGTCTTATCAGGGTTATGGAGATCATTCTTTGCAAATCTAGCAAAAAGGGTTTGACCGACTCACCCTCAAACATTTTTCAATTTAATTTTCATGTATTCATTTTTAAAGGTGATACATTGACATTATTCAAAACTCAAAAGAATCAAGAAAGAATACAGTGAAAGTCACCTGCTCCTGACTTACCAGGCAACTGGAAGTTTCTCCTTTACAGAGTGTCTTCACAGAAATAGTTTAGATCTGTCTACAACCAAAAAGGGGAAGATAGTCTCTCCCCTCCCTTATTCAACATAAAATTCATCAAACATACACTTACATATGTATATATACCTGTGTATGTATATATCCATATACTTAGAAATATGTGTACACCTTTAATATAACTTAAAGAGCTTTTTAAATATTTTTAGGGCATAATAATATTTCATTATTTGTACTGTAGTTTACTTAACCATGTCTTTATTGCTGGGCATTTAGGTTGTTTCGACATGATGCTCCTTGATGCTTTCTAATTTTGATAGGTAATGCCAGTGACTTTCTAAAAACATCCCACCACCACGGATGAAACATACCAATTAAAACTCAGCATCTATGGTTATCAGGACGTGCCTCAGTGCAGGCCATGCTAAATAGCTTGCTCAGGAAACTGGTTTGTAAACCCTGACCCACAGTGTACTTTGGTAACTTAAGAAAATAAAAGAAAGGCTTATTTGCCATAATGCAGAGTTCTAGAGAGAATACTGGTGCTTTATCTCTGGAGTATTAAGTAAATAAACCAATGTTGCACCAAACTGGATTTTTCCAGCCTTCTCTCTTCTGCATCAGCAATGCCCCAAGAGTAAATAAAATAAGCCCCCAGTAAAAACTGCTGGGCTACTCCTAATTCACCTAAAAAGGGTGAGTGGTAGTGTTTTGTAAATTGTGTTCTCACTTATTTTCTTATTTTAAAGCAAGTGCCAGATGCTGTATCATTTCTCCTCCACATATTTCGTTATGCATCCCTAAAAAATAATTGTCACCATAATGCTGTTATCATAAGTAACAAAATTATCAGCAATTTCTTAGGATTACCTACTATCCAGTCCATATAATGTCATTTTCCAGTTGACTCAAAAATGTATTTAAGATTGTTGTGCCCTGTCCTTGGGGTTATGGAGACCACCCTTGCATAGTCGAGAAGAAGAAAAAAACAGTTTGACCCCCACTCACCCTCAAATGTGTTTAAAGTTTAATTTATATGCATTTTTTAAGGTAATACATTGACATTGTTCAAAACTCAAAAGAACCAAGAAAGTTGTATTTAAGATCGTTCCACACATTGGCATACTCCGTGAGTGTGTCTACTCAGTCTCCTTCAGGGAAGCCCTGTCCGATAGAACTTTCTGTGATGAGAGGGATGTTCCATAAATACCCTCTCCAATATGGCAGCCTAGGATTGACTAGTGAGCACTGGAGATGTGGCTGATGTGCTAAGGAACTGACTTTTTATTTAAGTTAAAATAGTTATATGTGGTTAGTAGCTGCCACGTTGGGTAGGGCAGGGATAGAGTCATTTCATAGTGACTGGAGGCACAGACCTTTCCCACCTCCCTTGGGACCTAACTGCTTCTGTTTAAAGAAGAGCTTTTAAAAAGTCATATTTCATATATTTGGCTAGTGAGATTGACTTTTACAAAGCTGCTTCTGAGTTTGGTGAACAGTTCAGGGGCTCTGAGTGAGTCACTGTTTATACCAGATCCCCCTGGGAGTTGACCTGGGTAGACAGTGGAAGAAAGTCATCGACCGCAGGGATCAGTCAGACTCAGGCCCAGGTCCTGGAAGGGGTGAATGCAGGAAGACACTCTGTGTGCCCAGTGGAAAAGGAGCCTTTGGGTAAATAGCACATACCCAGCTGCCATCACAATATGTGGGTACAGAGGACGCATGAAAGTAGACTTAGTCTGAAAAAGGTCTCAGGTGCCAATTTTTTGCTTCTAAATGTCACTGAATATGAATTATATATCTGCATGAGTTCAAATTACCAAACGTTGATTACCTTCATTTTTCAAAGTATTTGTAGGTATAAAGATAATTAAGCTGTGGTCCCTACCCAGAAGAAGCTGGCAGTCTATTAATAGATTATTATCTAGTGAGTATTGGTTATGTGCTGATCATCTTTCATAATTCTTATTTTTCACAAAACCATATGTAAGGAAGGCATTATTCATCCCATTTTAGAGATGAGAAATTGAGGCCCAGGGAAGCTAATTAAGTTACTAGTTCAAAGTCGCACAGCTACTGAAAGGATAGAGCCAGCGTGCAAACCCAAGCCCAAACCACCATGATATTTCTCAGAGATTATGATCCATGTAATAGCGTCGTACCTGGTCTTCAGAGTCACACTTAAACCCTGCCCGGCTGTATCCTGTCAGCCTTGCTCAAAGCCCTGCAATGGCTTCCTCTCCCTCACCTCTTTACTCTCGAGGAGTAAGAGGCAAGATCTTTACACAGTCCTATAAGACTTAATTATTATCTGCTACCTGTTATTTCCCTACCTTGCTCCCCACTCCTCTCTTCTAAGTCCACACTGGCATCCTCCCACCTAGAGTCTTTGCATTGGTAGGGCCTTTTTTTTTTGCAGTTTTTGGCTGGGGCTGGGTTTGAACCCACCACCTCTGGCATATGGGGCTGGCGCCCTACTTTGAGCCACCAGGGCGGCGCCTCTTCTAAGCACTTGCTTCACCCAAGTATCCAATGACTCCTTCACCTGTAAGTCTAAATAAATAGCCCCTTTTCAATGACACCTAATCTGAACATACACTCGCCATCTCCTTACCCCACTGTATTTTGACCTATGTCAACTTACCACCTTCTAATATATTTTATAATTTACTTTTTTATTGCCAATCATCTGTTATGACTCCCCCCACATACACACATGCACACACATACATGCGTCTGTTAGTCCCAAGAGGGCAGGATTTCTCTTGTCCCCATTTTGTTCATTGCCATTTTCCAGACACCCAAGACCAGTGCCTGATACACAACAGGTGTTCAGTAGATTTTTGTTGCCGGAAGATGAGTGAATTTCAAATATATACAATTCCAAAGCCACTGAGTACTGAGTCACCCTTGTTTATATTTTATATATATAAACACACACCTACTTGCCAAGTTATCTGGGTTACTTTAAAAGGCATGACTATCAGAGTAACTCATCCAAATATATGTAGGAGCTATTTTCTTTAATTTCAAGTCAGTCTTGGCACGATATTAATGAAGCTGTTACTTATGGCTTCTGATAGGACCAGACGTGGTCAGAAACTGTGGGAAAAGCTTCCCCCAGCACGGAAGCGTGGCTTGCTTATTTGTTAGTGTGTTTTTGATGACTTTGTCCTCTGCAAAAGAAGAGCAGCTGTGCTGGTTATTACCAGCCTTGTTGAAGACTGAAGCGAGAGGATGATCAAGGAACATGGTACCTTAGCCAGTATTTGCAGTGAGTAAGAAAAGAGGTGGTTTTAGGATTAAGCTGGAACTTTTGCCAGCTTGCTATTCAAAGTATTGAATAGAAATTGTATTTCTCTTTTTGAAAAACAAAATAGGTTATTCTTGGTGAGAATTTGACTTCCAATTGTCCAGAGGTTATCTATGAAATTAAAGAAGAAACACCTGTCTTCTACAAGCTCGTTCCCGACCCTGTGAAGAATATCTATATCTATGTGACGGCTGGCAAGGAGGTAGGTAGAAATACTAGTTATCGCTTTTGACTTAGGAATAAAAATTATTTAATCGATGTCATTCTCTGGTAGAAAAGCTTTTACTCTGAACTACTGAGTTTAAACAGGGCTGCAGGCTTCAGGAAGATCCGTAGTGGTTCGCAGGCAGGGAATTAAAAACCTTACTGACTGTCAGTAAGTAAGCAAGAAATATTACCTATTTAGACAATTTTATTATTGGCTATATTTCCAGTGCCAGGTTTTTCAGAGGAGGGTGGGCTTGCAAATGGGCGCATCATCAGTAAGGTAACTGAATTTGCACATTTATAGTGTGGGCCGTGGATAGTTAGATGCATTTATGAGTATACCCAGCGGGGCTGGCTTTGGAATTGGGGGTTAATATCAGGCCACAGTCTCATACACATTCATGAATCAAGAACTAGAGGGCACTTGCCCTCCCTCTCTTAATTTATCTGGATGTTTTAGTTGTTCTTGTTTCTGCTTTCTGAAATAAAAATAACGTATCTTTGACATTTTCTTTATCCTTACAAACTGCTTTTGAGGAATAGGGAAAGAAAACTAATTTTTATCAAGTTCCTACTGACTTATGGGCTGGTCACTGTTCTTCGTGTGGTCTCCATCTGGATACGTGGAGCTGTGTACACACACACACACGTATAAGTATAATAAACAATGTTAATGAAATGTGTTAATAATTTAATGAGATAAAGTTACCCTTTTATATGTGAATAATCTTTAAGACTTGGAGAGGTTAAATGTTCAAGGACATAGACATATATACATACATTTATAGACATATGTATATGTATCTGTGTATGTTAATCTTTGCGAGGCTAAGACAAAAACTCTACCCTGATCCCAAAGCATGTGATAAATGAGGTCACATCTCAAATTTGTGAAAACTATAACTAGGATGTTCTCTGGCTCTGCAGATTTAACTCATGACCATTTGAACATACAAAGTCCAAAGAAGATAATTGAGACTTGCATAATTATATATAGAATGGATGTAACAGATACTCTTAGCCCACACATGTTTTTCATTCTTTTCCTTTCAGTCATTCTAGAGAGAATAGCAATGACAGCACCGTACCTGTGCTTTTTGAATCACACAGTAGGTGTACAGACACTTTAGTGTCTAGCTTTCTTACAAAGGCCATATTGCTGTTTGCGAAAAGTCAGTTATACCAGAATGACCACATTGATGGTCACGTCTGAATCTGGCTGCACTTGTAAACCAGTTCTTCACCACGCAGAATCTTCTCTGCCAACATGCATCGCCATTCAAACACTTTATTATGTTTCTTTCCTGGCAGTCCCATATTTGAAAGATTTTTGTCTACTCAGCATATCTTAAGTATTCCCATTCCCGGGGTTTATTTATCAAGGGCATCTCCAGACTGCCAGTCAGAGTAACGACTTATGTTACCACGTAGAGCTGATAAAATTCCAACTCAAAGCAAAGATGCTTGAAGTCTTGCTTAAGTATCTTTGTATCTGTCCGTGTTTTTCCATTCAGCTTTTTTGAAATATTGCTGACAGCTCCTGAGTCCATGTTACTTCCCACATGGGTAGCAGCAGAACCCCAGAACCCAGGACTCTAGCTGGGAATTGCTTTGAAAGCCATTAATAGTTGATAGATCCTCACTTTCTGGAAAGCAGAGTTCTAATCTCTGCTTATTCAAAGCCTGAAGTCCTGGGGAGAATTTTTGACTGGGCATCAAAGCTGGTTATTCCTATCTCTGTATGTTTTTTTTTTCTTGAGACAGAGTCTTACCTGGTCACCCTCGATAGAGTGCTGTGGCATCACGGCTCACAGAAACCTCAAACTCTTGGCTCAAGTGATTCTCTTTCCTCAACCTCGCAAGTAGCTGGGACTACAGGTGCCCACCACAATACCTGGCTATTTTTAGAGATGGGGGGTCTCACTTTTGCTCAGGCTGGTCTTGAACTCCTGGGCACAATCAACACTCCTCAGACTCCCTGAGTGCTAGGATAACAGGCGTGAGCCACCACACGCCCGGCCTTTACTATGTCTTTCATTTATAATTACTGCCAGAGATCCTATTAGCTTACTCTGATTGAGGCAAAACCTAAGGAAGCTTCTTTCTTAGACTCTTGGGAAGATAGTAGCAGCCAAACTAATAAGCCAGGGGATAGCCATAAAATGATATAATACATAGCCTTTAAAAATAATCCTATGGAGATATATGCATTAATGTGAATAGTCACTATAGTATGTTATTAAATTAAAAAGCAGATCCAATGTAGTATTTATAGAGTCCTCTGTTCTATAATACTATGCACAGTACATGATTATGTTTGTTTAAATACATTGACTAGTAGTTCTTAAAGAGTGTTCTGGAGACTCATATTCCATTGAATATCCTGAGCAAAAGTGGTCCCCCGACCAATGCTTGCTTCTTATACCTCTCCTGAAGTACCACCAGGCTCAGCATATTCAAAGGCTGTCACAAGCCTTGTGCTAAAGAAATCTCTTTAGCTTTTTCAGTCGAAAGTCTTACACTTAGTGGACTGTGGAACCCTTTTCTCCCATAATAGCAGTGGCCAGTATTTACTAAGCATTTAGTAAGTGTCGGACAATGCAATAATCCCATGAAGTCAGTAGTACCCTCGCCATTTCACAGATGAGGAAACAAGGCTAGAGAGATTACTTCGCAAAATCCCTCAGAATTAAAAAGCTATTTTGTGAGCTACATGGAAGGATACACATTCTGGTTAATTCTGGCTCAGACTCCGGTCTGCCGGCTGCACTTGGGAACAGCACCAGGGTCTGCTGACACGGAAGGGCATGGTTATCCCTCTTCAGGTCAGCTCCGAACTGAAGGATCTTCCTCAGCGTATTCCCTGTTTCTTCTCATGAGCCCCTTCTGGAACTTTCTGGTTTTCTAACCTGCTTAAGAAGTCACTACTTCTTCCTCGCAATGTACAGCTGCCTGGCATAATGAGTTCCATGGGTTCCCTGACTCCCCACTGTGTGATTTTGCCTGTAGAAAATGCGTGCGTGATGCACAGGCCCCTGCCGCCTCCCCTGCCCTGCTTGGAGGTGCTGACTGGCTGCCCCAGAAGCCTGGGTTTGCCCACCATGGGTGCCCATGTGGCTGCTATTTCCTGACCACCTGAAGAGGCAGCTCCAGGGGCAGAGAAGTGATTTGAATTCTCCCCTCTTTCACTTTTAACACCAGTGGAAGAGGGTTGAAAATGAGAGAAACAAGTGAGGAGCTGAGGTGATAGGGTTACCCCTGGGGGGGTCTGGGAGGGCCTGATCCTTAAGCCCTCCTCATTTGCACATGCAGTGCCAGCCTCATGCAGGCACTCCTGGAGCAGAGCTTTTGCTCTTCCCAAACGCTCATTTCCAAGATGCCACTGGCCACACATTGTCTCTATATGAAACCCAGGTGACCTGATTCCATGACCCCTATGGAAATCTTTATTAGCAGATTGGAAACCCGACGGCACATCAGACTCATCTGAGAGAGCCCTTCAAATACAGATTCTTAGGCCCCGCCCTACACTTAACAAGAGTCCTGTGGCAGGAGTCTGGGAATATGTTCTTTCAAACTCCCCGTGGGAGGGGGGTGGTCATTCAGATACAACCCAACTGCTTGGTGTCCAAGGTCTTGAGACCCACTGCCCGGCACGGTTGTGGAGACACAGTTCAACCTGATAAACATGCCCCTTCATCAGATAAGGTGTTGTCGTTTTCTCCTGGTGTTGCTGATGATTCCATCGGAACCACTGTCGTCTTTATTTTTAGGTGCGGAGAATTCGTGTTGCAAACTGCAGTAAACACAAATCCTGTTCGGAGTGTTTAACAGCAACAGACCCTCATTGCGGTTGGTGCCATTCACAGCAAAGGTATTTCCTGAATTCTTTCTCACCAACTCTCGTTTTTTTTTGAAAAAGTGCCGCTGAACACTTGTTGCCCTACTTTAACGATCCAGTCCCACCACCTGGGGGAACCGATCTCTTCACCGCTGAAATCTCATTGTACAGTGCTGAGGAAGTCTGGAAAGTGTCTCCAGGCACATCAGTGCTGCAGAAGCGTTGGCCCTGGGCCGCCCAGGGCCGCCCAGCCTGGGGATGGAGAGGGACAGGTGTTCCCAACCCCTACCCCCCACCCCCCAAGGAGCATGCGTGAGAACAGGTAGATTTTGCTCTTACTTTCTGCAGAGTCCCCCAAGACTCAAGAGAGAGGCAAAAGGTTCACCCTCAGAGAAGATAAAAGCATAGGGATGTTTGAACGTTTTTAAATGAATCCCTATCACGTCGTGTACACTGCTCGCTCCCTGGAATCCTTATTATTGATGGCGCCGGGTCCTAACGCGGTACAGCTGCGGGCCTGATGTACAATCTCAGGCTCCGGGCAGAGCCTGCCCCGCCTGGGCTTGAATTATGATGTTCACGACCCAGCTAGGCTCTGGGGCGACTGGCGGCGGCTTCCTCGCCATGGCAGTTCCTAGCGTGGCTGGGACCGGCCTGGTTGGGTTGCCGTTGCCATGGCGACGCAGTACTCAGCTCGCGCTGTCGAAGCAGAGGAGGAGAGAGCGGAGCTGCAGCTCGGGCAGGGAAGGGGGGAAACCGTAACAGCGCCTGTCAGTTTGGCGCTTTCCGTTTTTTAAAGGTGAAAAGGACAAGAAAGAACAGAGCAGGTGGAGAGAAGCTGAAGGCTGAACGAGGGGCCGGTGTGGGGATGGAAAAGAGGGAGGACTGGGGAGCTGACGGGAGAGCCATAGAGGCAGAGAGGGACGGACAATGTGAGCTGGAGGTTCTGGAAACAAACTAAAAATGTGGGGATGAAATTAATGAAGAGTTCACGGGAGAAGTCACAACCCAGCTGCGGCAAGACGAGTAATTGCCTTTGCCTCTTGCCGCATCTCCTTACCGGGCTGTTTCCCTCCGAGTCACTGGCAGACAAACGAAGCAAGGGCCAAGAGAATTCTCATGAATAATTGTAATTGGGTAGGAACCTTTTCTTCTTGTCTCTCGCTCAAGACTGGAGTTTAAGAAATTAACTGATGGAGAACGGCGTTTTATTGTTGCACACTCACCAAGCTAGTCCCGCGGTGGTCCTCCCTGCCCGTGCTGGCAGGGGATGGGGATGGGGATGGGGTTGGGGTTGGGGATGAGGGCGATGATTCAACAGCCTCACAGGGCTGCTGGCTCCTGTGTTCACAACCAGCTTGGCTCTGGGGTCCGTGAGAGAGGAACCCGTGTGTGAATTTGGGAATGGGGAGTATTTAGATAGTACTTAGAAAAGCATTCCGATCAGAAGAAAGAGTGAATATAGATCAAGGGGAAAAGTTCAAGAACTGGGTGTTAAGGTGCTGCAATGTTTAGGGGATGAGAGGAAAGAGGGGAATCAGGGAAATGAGGAGGAAGCAGCCAGAAAGGGGAAAGGAAAAAACCTAGGAAGGGTGGTCTGGAAGCCAAGGGAAGAAAAGAGGGGGAAGCCGTCTACTGGGCCAGGTCCTGCTGAGAGAAGAAGAGAAGTGATCATTGGACTTAGCAGGTGGTGACTGGTGATCATGACAAAGGCCATTGTTAGGAGTGGTGCTAAAGCCACCGAGACAATGGGAAGACAAGACAGTGACAGGGACAAGTCCTCAGGGGAGCTTTCCTGAGAAAGGCAGCCGAAAAATGGAGCAGCCACAGAAGGAGAAAGTGGAGTCCTGTCTTTTTAAGATGCACAAAGTAACAAGACATTTCTGGAGTGTTGGGAAAATTCCAGTAGAGAGGGAGAGACTGATGACACAGGGAAGGGAGCAGAGAGTTGTGGAGTGTTGTCTTTCAGTAGATGAAAGAAAATATGACCTGGTACACCGGCCTCAGACAGGAGCACCGGCAGGTCATCCTTAGTGAGGGGAGGAAGGTGAAGAGTCTGGGTCCAGGCACAGGGAGGGGACACAGCCTGTGCTGCATCTCTTCACATTGTTCTCATCATTTTCAGTCAACTAAGAGTGGGGGAGAGAGAAGAGAGAGCAGGAGTGGACTAGAGGACTGGGGGAGAGAGCGGGGAGAGAGCGGAGTAGGGAGATATGGAACAGTTGCCAGGCGGCACTGGGGCCCACTTGAGGTTGGTGCCCTTGGCTTGGGAGTGAGAGCAGTAAGCATGCTTTTGCTTTTCTCAGGCCATCTTCAGTTCTTGTGGTATAGTCATGGGGAAAGTTAGATGCAGCCAATTTGGGAACTTTGCCAGAAAATACACCAAGAGGGGAGACAGGGGCAAGAGAGATGAGGGTTTATGCAAGGGATGGACAATGAAATTGATGTGGACTTTAATATATATAATAATGGAGGGAAGGATGGACCCCATGGTTATAAGAGATGTGAAAAGGTGGTAGGGTATGTGCATTGGAGGGTATGGTTGGGTTTAAGAATCGTCAGGACTGGAGAACTAGAAAGGGGAATTGTTGGACTTTAGGGGCTTGAAGTTGAGGTCATGGAGGGGGTGGAGTTATTGGTGATGACAAGGTCAAGGGTTTGAGTGGGATAGAAAGCAAGACTATTGGCAGAGAGGGGTCAAGGAACCAAGGTAGCTGTCAGAGTATTAGACGGACCAGTCATCTGCACAGAATCACCAAGAACAATGATGGGAAAAGTCCTGGAGAGGGTGGAGATAAATATTCAAGAAATGAAGGGCTGTGGCTGCGGTGGGTGGCCTGTAATGGTCACACCAAGCAGAGGCTTGGGTGGTTTGGGCTGAAAGCATGAGCTTCAGAGTTGGGATTGGGAGGCCAGGAAAGAAAGAAGAGGACCCAAGGCAGCACCTAGAAGAAGCAGCCAGCCCTTGAGAGGCATTTGAGGGAGCTGTGTGTTCAGGGGAGAGAAGTCTCAGCAAGACTAAGAAGGTGAAAGAACAGTCAGAGAAGAAGCTGAGTACATCAGTAAAACCAAAACCTGCCACTTGCTTTTGCTCTGGTTCCCTCACTCCTGTCCCAGCATTTTCCAGGAAGAGTGATCCTTTTAAACTCAAAATCGGATTATGTCATTCCCATTCAAAACCTCCACTGACGTTCTGTCTTAGAATTCAGTCTGACTCCCTCACTGCTGGGGCTTGTGTGAGGAGCTTCCCGTGATCTGACCCTTTACCACTTCTCTGACCTCATGCCTCTCTCCATTGTTTACCCCAGGCACCTTGACTCAAGAATATGCCAAGCATATTCCTGCCCCAGGGCCCTTGCACTTGCTGTTTCTTGAGTCTAGAATATTCTTCCCCAGATCTTTTCAGGGTTGGCTCTTTCTTAATCATCTTGTTCTACAACACACATCTCTCTCCACCTGACTACCCACCCTGTCTTCAGTAGCTTCCCCTCCCAGTCACCTCACAGTTTTCTTTGTGGCCCATCACTATCTGAAATGACTTTATTTCTCTACTTCTCCCCTTATTGAAATGAACTCAAAAAACGTAAGTTAAAGGAGTGTGGTCAGTTGAGTGATGGCTAAACTCTACCAAGGGCATGGCAGATGGAGACTGGTGTCTTAAGTATGATAACATGTTCTGAAGTCATGAAGTGATGACCCTCACAGCCATGTCAGATTACTTGGTTTCAGCCCGGCATGAGCTAGCCTAAGATGAAATAAAACTAAGGCTCAGATCTGTGACTCATAGTAAGCTCCCAGTACCATTCAAAATTAGGAATTCTAAAGGGGGATGTTTTCTTATAACTGTAGAGCATCCCACTATGTTTATTTTAAATGTCACAGATTTATTTAGAAAAATAATTTATTTCTTCTGTTGAGAAGGTTGAGTTTTCTTGCATACGTGTCTAGAAAGTGGATTTGGGTAGGGTAGGGGGTGGGGGGAGGCAAAGAAACGATGTCAACTTCCTTTTGATCGAGTGTTAAGAATAGGCATCCAGTATAAGCAGATAAAAAGCAATTAGATAAACAATGAGCTCTCAAACGTCTAGTATTTTATTGTTGGAGCCGCAAATCCAACCTGTGCTGAATTTGTCTGTGTGGGTGGAAAGTGAATTTTTGCAGGCTGAATATCTTGGGTTTGGAAGCGGTTTCTCAGTTTCTCCCATATTGCAAAGCATAGCACATGTGTTCAGTTATGGATTTCCACAAAACTGGCAATCCTGAACCAATGAACGAGTGAGGTTCCAAAAGTTCATTTGCAAGTTTGTTTGGCACGTAGAATGCGTTTTCCCATAGAAACAATGTCATAAATTAAGGATTGATTTCCAAGCCAGCCCACAAAATTCAATTTATTTAATTTCAACAAATATTTATTGAATACCTACCAAGAGCCCAATATGGGCCATGAGATATAGCTAGGTGGTAAAGAGAGAAATCAGATGCCATTCTTGGCTTTAAGGAACTCTAATGCTAGTTACAGAGGCAGACCTGTCAATGGCCAACGTACATTCATTCAGTCATGTATGTCATGACCAATATTTTTTTAATCACTTACAATGTGCTAAGCCCTATGTTCTGTGCTTTGGGTAGAGTTCTTTCTTGCCCACGTGGAGTTTGCAATCTAGTGAGGGGTGTAGCTAAGTGTATCAGTCAGTTTTCTGTTCCAATAATGCTGCCTAACAAACACCCCTCCCCAAAATTTTTTTCATGGCTTACAAGAACAAGCATTTACTTGCCTTTATCTTTCTTGTGCATGCACCTGCCTGTCAGCTGCAGGGAGGAGGACAGTGTCAGTGTCCATCTGCAAGTTGAGTACAGGTCTGTTTCCTTTGTCTTACATTCTGTACATTCTCTTTAAGGCAGGTAGCAGAAGCATGAGAGACCATGCTAAACTAGGCAATGCATTCAAACCCTCTGCTCACATCCTGTTTACCAATATTCCACTGGTAAATCAAGCCACATAGCCAAGCCCAACATCATGGAATAGGGAATTATACTCCACCTGCTGTCTTGGGAGACACTGCAGAGGCCCATAGCAAAGGCTAGTACAGATGTAGAGTTCTAGGACTGGAGGGATTGGAGAATTGGGAATAATGGTCCAATCTGTCAAAAGGTAGAGATGAACGGAATAGAATATAAGGGCTGGCATAGAGGAAGTATGGGATTTTGTGGGCACACAAAATCTAGCCCAAACTTGAAATGTCAGGGAAGGCTTCCTAGAGGAAGGGATATGTATGCTGAACCTGAAATGTAGACAGATGCCAGCTAGGTTGGGGGTGGGGGGCAGGGGAAGCTAGCTGAGGGCACAGGTGGCACAAAGGCCAGGAGCTGTAGCAGAGCCTGGCCTGCACTCAGTCTGGACAACTGGGAAATGAGGGGATGAGGCGGGCAGGGGGAGATAAACAACTTCGCAAGCCACTCTAAAGAATCTGGACCTTGTTAAATGACTTTGGGGAGACATTGCAAGGCTTTAATTAAAAGTACAAGCAGATCAGATGAGTGTTTAAGAATGAGCACTTTGGGGTGCTAGGGGCACTGGAGGGGCCCCCCACTGGAGGCAGGCAGATCAGTGAGCAGGTGGCCATAATGTGCCAGAGGCTGGGGACTGAGTTACAGTGTTAGTGTGCTATAGTGGGGATGGAAAGAAGTGGGTGGATTAGGAAGCTAAGGAAGCGTAGAGTTGACAGGACTCGGTGATTAGTTAGATTCCCCTTTGAGCCTGACACACTAAAAACAGGGCCATAAAATGAAAAATAAAATACCAAGGTGGCCACCATTTTTCTGGAAGATGTATTCTTTCTCCTTTGACCTAAATTTTCACAAAAGAAAACAAAGAAGGAATACGTGCATTTATTGGGTTGCTCCTTGTCTCAGGCACTGGACAAGGCACGAGGCTGGACCCCAGAGGATGGTACCTGAGTGAGATGGGGAAGGGCTTCAGAGAGATGCCAGCACTGAGTCTCAGGGTGTGCAAGGGGTGAATTCTGCACGGAGATCACAGGGAAGGGGTGAGGGCATCTGGCTGGGGTGACCAGATGGACAGAGGAACCATTTACTGAGTAGGGAATGGAGAAGGAGGGGCCTGTTTGGGCCACACGGAAGTACAGGGGACTGACTGCCACACTGGTGTGGTGAACAGAACAGCCAAGGAGGACAGAGTAAAAGTCCCAAACACAGCTTGCCTGGGATCAAATCTGGGCTTCTATGTGACCTGCTAGTTTCCTATCTGCTGTGTGCTAAATCTCCTCTTCTGTAAAGCAGGGTTAATCGTAGTGCCTGCTCCAGAGGGTTGCAGAGAAGATTAAATCAGATAATATCCATCATCCTAGGCTGGTACCTGGTTCATAGTAAGTGCTAAAATAGTGTCGGCTACTGTCATGGTGGAAGACCGAGGAAGAAGCATTTGGTTGTCTCCGAGGTTGAGAAAGGCTTCAGAGAGAAGGTGGCCTTGAACCTGTGCAGACTTTCACCAAGGGTGGCAGGTGTTTCAGGGAGAAGAGCCAGCAGGGTGAGCCGTCTGTCTTGGGAGTGGCAGGTTGTGTTCTCTTGCTGCTGGGGCACTAGCTCTAGAAGGAAGGAAGGGGATGGGCGCCTGGGCTGGGCTCTGACTGTGGACTTCATCAGTGGGTACTGGGAAGTCATTACAGGTTTGAAGCAGAGGACTGCCCCAATCACATTTGTGTTTTAAAAAGATTATCCTGATGGCAGTGTGGAAGCTGTCAGGTCTCCCAACCTCCCACGCCACCACCCTCGCAGGGTTGCTTTCCTTTGGTGTTTTGTAAAGAGGGAGTTTATCACCCATCTCTTCCTGAGCCACCTCCACCTGAGTGGCTGTTTCTCTAAATTCCAGGTATCTCCCTATCTCTGCAGATGCCACCATGGGGCTCCACTTGCCTTGGTCCCAGTCACATAATGGAATCAGGGCTGAGTCCTTGTCAGAAAATGGGCTGGCAGGAAAGGTCACACTTGCCCGTATCTTCCCTTCATGCCCCACCTGCACAGGGCACGTACAAGGGGCAGACAGAGCCCCGGGCACACTGAGTACATGTATAAGGTGTGTATAGGGGGCTGGAGGCCCCCCTGGAGGATCTAGATAAATTTAACATTCGCCCATATTCTCCTATGTTTTCTTCCGTGTTGACAGTCGGGAGACCTTCAGGCAGCCCCCGGTAGCTGTTTTTAGGTCTTCAGCTGCTGTTAGACAGTTCTACACATGAGATTGTGAAAGAGATCATTTCTCCACTCGGCCTAACAGCAGGGCTCAGTGGCCATCTCCCTATCAGACTTTCTGAAGGGCTGGGAGTAACAGAAGGGGATTTTTAACACAGGAGAGAAAACTGAAATCTGAATTCTAAACGTATTTGTCCCCAAGACACAAGAGTAACAAACAAAAAAAGAGTGAAATGGTTTGCTTGCGGACACACCCCAGTTCCTTGCCTTTCCATGCTTTCCTGCCTTGAGGTCTCTCCTCTGTGTGACTCTGCTTCCTCAAACCCCCCAGAGCCGATCATTCCCCATAAGGGGACACTTCCCACCAGGTGTTATTGCCCTGAAATGTGTCCATGACAATCCATGGAGCACAGCCACTCATGGCCGCGTGCTTCTAAAGCTTGAGTTAGTCTGTTCTGCCATCATGAGAGGTGGGCAGGGAAGGCCACGGAGAGCTTTGCAGCAGAAAAGTCCAGCAGGGTGTGCCCACTCATTCTCCAATTGACAATTGTAGTGGCTCTTCCACCAGAAGCCTGCCTGGCATCCAGACCTGGCCAGGAGACGGTCTGTATGGATGAAGAATACGCTACTCACAGACACCGCCCTGCACACTCCCTGCCATGCTGTGTTGGGCCCCCTGGTACCCTGTGAAGTAAGTGCTATTACAGTCCCCACTTTCAGAGTAAGAAAACAGGCTTAGGTTGTGTATGGCTTCCTAGGGCTGCTGCCACAAACTACTATAAACTCACTGATGGCTTAAAGCTGTGAGGTGAGTAAGGAATCCTCAAAGCTATGAGGTGAGTAAGGAATCTCCCCTGGAACATTCCAGAACTTGGATTTATTATCTCACAGTTCTGGAGGTCACAGTCTGAAATGGGATTCACTGGGCTAAAATCAAGGTGTTGACGGAGATGGGTTCCTTCTGGAGGCTGCAGGGAGAGTCCATTTCTTTGCCTTCTCCAGAGGCTGCCCACATGCCTTGGCTCGTGGTCCCTTCCTGAGGCTTCACAGCCAGCAGCGTAGCATCTTCAAATCTGCGTGGTCCTGAACTCTGTTTTGTTGTCAGATTTTTCTGGCTCTGACTCTCCCTTCTCCTCTCATAAGGACCCTTGTGACTACAGTGGGCCCACACAAATCATCCAAAATAATCACCCCATTTTAAGATCCTTGACTTAATCATATCTGCAGAGTCCCTTTTGCCACGTGCTGTGGTTTAAACGTGTTCCCCAAAGTTCATGTGTTAGAAACTTAATTCTCAATGAAATAGCATTGAGAGGTGGCACCTTTATGAGATGATTAAGTGATGAGGGCTCTGTTCTTATGAGTGGATTATTGCTGTTATCAGAGAAGTGGATTAGTTATTACAAGAGCGGGTTCCTGATAAAAGGATGAGTTTGGCCTCCCTCTCTTTCTCTCCCTCCGTCCCACTCATGCTCTTTGCCCTTCTATCATGATGTGGGAAGACCTTCACCAGTTGCGGGCCCCTAGACCTCAGGCTCAACAAGCCTCCAAAACTGTAAAAAATAAATATTTCTCTTTCTAAATTACCCATCGTATGGTATTCTATTATAGCAAGACAAAACAGACTGAAATGCCATGTGTAAGTTAACATAGTCATAGGTCTCAGGGATTAGGACATGGACGTTCTGGGAAGCCATTATGCTGCTGATCAGGGTTGCATAAGTAGTGGAACCAGAATTCAGCTCTAAGCTTAGCACTAAGTCCCGAGCCTCAACCTACCACCATAACAAAAAGGAAGAGAAACAAAAAAGAGACATTATCCCTCGGGGCAGTGGGAGGAGAGAGGAGAGCCTGGAACAAATGGCCAAGTGGAACTATCATGATACTTGATACACACAGGAAAGGTAAAGGAACTCAACACCCATGTGAGTTAAAGAAATTGCTCTGCCTTGACAGCTTATGCACCACACATTTAACAGATACTTATTGAGCACCTAGTGTGTGTCTGGCACTGTCCTGAACACAAGGTTCTAAGTGCCAGCAGGGAACAACACAGGAGGACCTACTAGTAAGGGGTTTTGGGTTCTCAGGGCTGCCATAACAAGTTTCCACAAGGCGGGAGGATTACATCACTCACATTTATCATCTCAAAGTTCTGGAATGTTCCAGGGGAGATTCCTTACTCACCTCACACCTTCTAGCCGCCCCTGGTGTTTCGTGGTTTGGGATGGATAACGCCATCCCCTGTCCTCCTTCCCTGTGCGTCCACATCATCCTGTTTTCCCTTTGAGAGACGACAGTCATTGGGCCTCCTGAATCCAGGATGACTTCTTGAAAATTTGCAAGTTTTGTACCTGCCAAGACCCTATTTCCAAATAAGGTCACATTCTGAGATTCTGGGTGGACATGAATTTTGGAGGGATGCTATTCAGCCCGTGACACACGGGACGATGGACAGTGTACAGATAAAGACAGAAATAGAGGACATGCAGATGGATCAGTGCTATGAAAAAAAATGCAGAAAAAGGAGTGGGCAGCCTTAACCAGGGGGCCTTGGAGGCCTCACTGAGAAGGGGGTGCCTGTGCCAAGACCTGAAGGAGCACATCCTGCCCTTTACAGGTCATTGCTGTGTTTAGCAGATTGGTCAGGAAGACACTTAGGGACAGAAGACCGTTCCCCATTTCCTTCCAAGCCGGGATGTGTCCTTGTACAGATCTCCAGCCTGAAGTCTGCGGTGACACATCTTTATGGTCCAGTGCGGCTCTAATGACAGCGATAATGATAATAATGGGATCTGGGGGCGGCCCCTCCTTCTTGTATGAGGACCCCATTGTGCCGGCTAATTGTGCAGACGCAAGTAGGACAACTGTCTGTGGGGTGGCAGCAGTGGGGAGCAGAGAGGAGTATGTTATTTGGGCCTCGGGGCGTTCCTGGATTACCCTGGCACAGGCTGAGTCCATGCATCTGGGTTACCGAGCATGCTAGAAGAGGTTTGGGGGGCCTTCTGATACTGGACAGGGGCCTGTGGGTTCTTCACCTCCTTTATCAGCTGGTAGAGGAGCTGTGAGTAAGTCCTACTTATCTCAAGCCGAAGGTGGGGGGCAGCAAGACTGTACAGGGCAGAGCTCCACCCCTGGCATCCCAGACAGTGGGCCACGGTGGGCACTGGGGGAAGGCCCGTCTAGCTGAGAAGCCAGGCTCCTCTGTTTAGTGGAGTGGGGACTGAGGTCCTCAGACCATGTCACCCAGACTACTTATCCACACCATTTATTTATTTATTTATTTATTTTTGAGACAGAGTTTTACTGTGTCACCCTGTGGCATCCCTGCTCATGGCAACCTCAAACTCTAGGGCTTAAGCAATTCTCTTGCCTCAGCCTCCTAGGACTACAGGCACTTGCCACAATGCTGGGCTATTTTTTGGTTGTAGTTGTCGTCGTTTGGTAGGCCCGGGCTGGATTTGAACCCACCAGCTCCGACGTACGTGGCTGGAGCCCTAGCCGCTGAGGTATAGGCACCCAGCCCGCACTGTCTCTTTACTGATGCTCTCTGACTTCCAACCAGCACCATTAAGAACACCCCTTTTAGTAAACACATAGTTTAATGGAATAGATTTTTTTTTAAGTGACCTTATCTCAGGCAGCGTGCACTTTCATAAGAACGTATTGATTGGCTTTTAAAAATTCCTCAAATGTTTTCACTCGTCTTTGGGACCCAGTATTTGTCCTGTTCCCAGCAGTTGCTCCCACATCCAGGCACCAAGTTCCATTCCTCACGTCAAGCCTTCCTGTCAGCCTTTTAGTTTTTTGCTTTTGTAGTGTTTCGTACCATTTGGACGCTTTTAATCTCCTTTATGGAGAGTGCAACATTTCTGATAGGCGAGTGCGGCTTTGATAATGCTTTCAGATGAGTGGGGATTAATATCATTGTTCCCTGTTTACCAGTGGGAAACTGAGGCCCACAAAGGCTAAGGAACGTGTAAGAGAGCACCTTGAACCCAGACCCTTCCCGACTCAAGATGCATCCTCTTCCGAGTCTCGTTTCTACGCCATCTATTTTTAAAAACGCCTCTCCTAAACTCTCTAGTTCATGGTTTCCATTTGGAAATTAAAATGCCAACTTTGAGTACACTCGTCACAAACAAAAGCACCACATGGGGCGAAGGCCACAAATCCCCTTTGTGTGAGTGTTTCAGTCTGCAAATGTGTTTTATGTGTGCTAAAGGGCTCCAAGTTTTGAGACAAAGGCTGGTTTTCCACCATGCCAGTTAACAGGCCAACCTAGCGAACAGAAATCAATTGGGCGACTTATACTGGTATCATGGAGACCTGGACAAGAATTTAGTTACTTTAAAATGTAGTTCTTAATCCAGTTCAGCTACTGTTTGTTGCATCCGAGCTGTGGACCAGGCCCTGTACTAGGCTCAGGGGGGAGCAAAGATGATATGCCTCTGCCCTGGAGATGCTCACTGGATGTTCCCTGGTGTGGGAATTATCTTAGGAAACCGTGGCGAGTGTTAAGGCCTTTAAAATGCTTGAGCAATTTGGTGGAGTAGTAAGAGATGGGCACCAGGGCCAGACACCAGGCTAACTAGCTTCTCTGTACCTCAGTTTCCCTGCCTCTTACACGGAGATGCTAACAGTACCTACTTTATGGAGTTTGTGAGGATTACTGAGTTAATTCCCAGAAAGCCCTAGAAACGATGCCTGGCATATAGGCACAAGGAAGGTACTGTGATTTGAAAATGTCACCCAAAAAGCATTTGCTGGAAACTTAATCCCCTCAAAAAACAGTGTTAGAAGGTAGGGCCTACTAGGAAGTGTTTAGGTCAGGAAGGCTCTACCTTTAGGAATGGATTAAAATGAATTATAGGCTCACACCTGTAACCTTAGCCCTCTGGGAGGCTGAGGAAGGTGGATCGCTGGAGCTTCAGAGTTCAAGACCAGCCTGAGCAAGAGTGAGACCCCGTCTCTACTAAAGAAATAGAAAAATTAACTGGGTGTTGTGGTTGGCACTGTAGTCCCAGCTACTTGAGAGCTGAGGCAAGAGGATCCCTTGAGCTCAAAAGTTTGAGCTATGACACCACAGCACTGTACCCAGGGTGAGACTGTGTCTAAATAAATAAACAAGCCAATTATAAAGGACTTCAAGTTGCAAGTTCCACTCTGTTCCTCTTGTGTACACACGTGTCCTCCCTGGTCCTTACACTTTCTGTCATGGGATGATGCAACAAGAAGGCCCTTTCCAGATGCAGACCCCTTGACCTTGGACTTCCTAGTCTCCAGAAGGGTAAGAAATAAATTTAGTTTCCTCATAGATTACCCAGTCTGGGGTATGCAGCACAAAATGGACTAGGACAGGGAGGGCTCAGTCATGGTTCGCTATCGTGAGAGGCAGCGTAGGGCAGTAGGTGAGACCCCAGACTTTGAAGCTACGCTGCTTGTTTCTGTATCTCAGCTCCTATTACTGCTTAGGAAAGCAATAGGGAGCCTTCTATGCCTCAGTTTCTCCCATCTGTGAACTGGGGACCATTATCGTAACCATTTCACAGTTCTGTTGTGAATAATAAATGAACCAGATCATGTGAAAAGATGTTGCCTGGCAAGTTAGATGTTTTTGCTTTTGGGGGAAAAAAAAAAGCCTTCTAAATTGTCTCTGTTATTAGCATAATTTTATCATGTAGATTGACTTTCAGCTCCAGTGACAAAGATCCAATTTTTCAGCTTTCCTAGCAAGTTATTTTGGTCTTGTATTTTGGCATTCCCCTTTTAAAGACTTTAATTTGGAGTTGAGTTGTCAGAGAGACTTCCTATCCTCCCTTGTTCAGCAGACTTTGCTTTCTTCATCTCGGGGACTGGCAGTTGTAATGAAAGTCCCCCAATTCTAAAGACCACTTGGCCCCTCCTGTGGGCTCTGTGCCTTTCCTAAAAATGCAGACATCTGTTTCAAATCACTTAGCAAAAGACCTTGGGATGCTCTTGTGGCAAAACCCTCCCCCCTATGGACGCAGTCTTCTGTTCCCAGAGAGAGAAGGGAGAGAGAAACTGGATTGTTTGCTTGTTAAAAGTTTTGTGATATTCTATCAGCATAGGATCATTGGAACCGTTCACGCTAACCTCCACGTTCAAGCCACTTACCTGATATTTGGTTATCAGATGCCTTCAGGGACTGCCTGCTCTTTGTGAACAATTAGATTAGAAGATGCTGATGAAATTCGAGTGGCAGGAAGTAGAAGGTACATTTCTGAGTTCGGAGTTTCTATTTCAAGGTTGAGTAAGTGGTAAATTTTGACTGAGAGATTCTAGCCTAATAGCATCAGGTTCTCAAGGTCCTGCAGCCCAGACCACGGGCATTTTACCTCTCTGGAAACTTCAGCGCCTTTTCAGAGGTGGGCTTCCCTGTTCTTCATGTTGGCATGAAAGCAATTAATAATTTAAGCCATGCCCATTTAAAAAAAAAAAAAGAAATGCTGTATAAATGCAATACTGTAATAATAAATTTAAAAGTCGATCCAGCTGGGCACTGTTCCCAGACTACCAGCTGAGCAGAAACACAAATAAGTAAAGAAGAGAAACTGCTATATAATGCAAATGGCTGCAATCTCGTTGTTTTCGGCTACTCTTTTATTGCAAATGTGTAGTATCGAAGTCACATTATGGATAAATAGGTTTGGTGGGTTAACCTGGAAACCTAATCAGTTTCTAACATTATTTCTATAGGGAAAGAGTCTATTCCATATTACAAACAGATGGTTCGCAAGCACTTTTTCTTGGAGCACAATAGATTTATAAGTTGAGGGCTGCCTGGAATTTTAACCTCTGGATGTTTTGTATTCAGATGAAATGGCATGACAGATGGAAATTAGAGGACTCTCAGAGTCCCCCCTTCTGTGTTTCCCTCCTAGACCCTTACTACCCTCTTTAGCCTAGACGCTCTGCCTTCTCTAGTCTGTTCTCTGTTCCTGGGATCCCTATCTCTGGCTCTTGTCCAGGGCCAGTCCCCTTGAACAGGGCCAGCCCCACCTTCCAACCTCTGCTAAGGCCTCAGCATGCCAACAGGAACCCTGACGGTCTTTATTTTTGTGCACTTTAGTAAATGGTGGTTAGATCCATAGGAAGCCATGCAGCTGAGTGGCCAAGTCTGTGGCCTCAAAGTCAGACTTCTGCCACTTAGCAGCTGTGTGACCTTGGCCTGTTACAGTACTTCCCTGAGCCACTGTTTCATCCCTGCAGAATGGAGTGGTGAGAACTAACTGTAAGCTCTCGCCTTCATATGGTGGGTCCTTATTCAGGGAGATGATGGGTTACACAGATTTCTACAAACTTGGGAAGCAAACCCACCATATGGAAATACTTTCTGAATCTCAAACAGCAAACTTAGAAACAAGTGTCTGGAACCTCCTTGTTCATGCATTGGGGCCTGGTTTGAAACAGACTTTTGTATGCATTGGGGCTGGGGGGCCGGTCATGTACTTAGACAGTTGAGCGACAATATTATTGGAATATTTTTATTTGTAATAAATCAAGCTCTACAGAAGATTTGACAGCCAACTAATAAGAACAAGCCTTCGTAAATAGTTCCAGGGACTTATTTCCACTTGCAGTGTTTTTCACTTAAGGAAAGCTTTTCTTTTTTTAATTTTTATTGTTTGGGATTCATTGAAGGTACCAATAATTAGGTTACGCTGATTGCGGTTGTTAGGTAAAGTCTAGACAGATTTTTGTTTTAATTAACTTTTTGGTCTAGGGCTTTTTCCTTCAGGCAATCTCTTCTTTGCATTTGGGCAGGTTCTCTTGTCTAATTGCAAACAGGCTTGTGTCTGCTAGAAAAAGAAGATACTGACCGGGAGTCCGAGGACCTTCACGTAGCTCCTCAGTAGAGGATGGGGCAAGAGCCCCGGCATAGGAAAGAAAGCAAATAGACCTCTACCATTTTCCCCGGAATACACCCATTCTAATGCACATCCAATTTTCCTCCTATTTGTGTCCTGAAGAAATTGCAAAGACGGCATTAAGAAATGAATGCCTCACTGAGGAATCAGCCGCGCTAGAAGTCGTGTCTGGCAATGAGATTTTAATTTGATTAGGGCAGTGGCTTAAGTGTTTATGTACTTGCCCTTTGCTCTGTTGATACTCAGGAACAAGAGTGATAGCTTTCAAAAGGAATTATTTCAAAGTAACTGGGTTTGTTTACTAAAATAGGGGAGCTATAAGATCTGGTTCCCCTCCTTAAAAGACATGAGTGCGTAGGTAAATGTACTGTCATAGAAGATTTCATCATCTGCCGTATTTGAGAAGTAATAAGATACTCTTGTTGGTTGACCATCTGGTTATACATTCTTGGTGTCACAAGTTAGCTTTTCATTTATTTTATTTTATTTTTTTAACTGGTGAGAGGCAAGGAATAAGAATTCAAAAATTTCAGGGTTTTTTTTTTTTTTTTAAGTAAACAAGGAATTTATATTTAGTCGCTTAACATGGCCAGATTTTGTTTTTACCTTAACGCAGAATAAGAAAGGAAAATGGTTCATTATACACCACTTTCTTTTCTTTTTCAAAAAATAAACCAAGAACCTCAGCTCCTAATTGGATCCTCAGACTTGAACTTTTAGCTTCTGGTGAAAATAGTCTCTAGCCTAAGGAGTCAGACGGACATAAATCAAAACTCTAGAAAGAAAAATCACCAACAGAAAGGACCTATAGAGATTTCATATTTCATTCATTCATTGAAAAATATTTATTGAAACCTTAGTATTTGCATCTCATGCTGCCAGACACTGAGGGATTTGCTAAGGAAATATTAAAGACGGTCTTGCTTCCTTTGAGGGGCTTAGAGCTTACTTGGGAAGGACTGAGATGCACATAAGAAACAGTTAAGTTGTAATTCGAGGCAGCATATGATTAAATACCCAAATGTGTGGCTTCCACAAGAAATGCTGTAAGAGTTCAAAAATCGGAGTGATAACTCAGTGGCACTCCTGTTTTCTGCCTACAAATTGGCAAATTGTAGCACTATTTGTATGAAATATTTTACACTTGTTTTTTTGGCAGCCTTAGGCTTTGACTCCCAGGCAGCATTAAGAACCTACAAAAATATTTGTACTCCGGTCTCTGTAGAATTGGCTTCTTTGTTTTCTTTTCTTATGGGCAGAGGAATTACCTTTTACAAACCAGAGTGCCCGTCAGAGGCAGGGAGTTTTTGACAGTCATGACCTATTTCAGATACAAACTGAAGAACCAGCTTCGTCATTCTCTGTTTTCCAATCCAGCAGAGCTTGTCTGCCCATCGCAAACTGTCCCTGACATTGAGAGGCATTTTAATTTGAACTTAATGTCCGTGACGGACGAGCTCGCCATCAAGGGTCAGATAAATTTATGGCTTTGGAGGATGGCTGCTAAAAATCCCCATGGAGGTGAGGTTGGGGAAGGAACAGACACAGAGGCAGTGGGAGTTGGGACACAGATGTGCCCGCCCTGAGCAGGGCTCCCCAGATATCAGAAGACGGTGACACTGCTGGGGGATGACGTTTAGTGAAACTCACTGACTTCCTGTGCTATTTTTGCCATATTCAAATTAGCACAGAGCTCAAAGACAAAGCCATAAGGCCTAACTTCTTAAGAATCAAAAGAGAGAGAGAGAAGAAGAAGAAATAAAACCTTTATAAGTCAACTGCCGTATTTGGGCCCCTTCATACCTCATTCCACTCGGGTCCCCTCAGGAACTCCCCGCCACTAAATGTGTGAATGTGGTTGTTACTTGGTTGGTTTTCAATCTCATGGTTCATGTGTTTCTGGCTTCTTTTAAAACTCTCTGTTACTGGTCAACTGCCCCTTCTATTTACTCTTCAGCCTTGAGGAGTGCAGATAACCAGAGATGTTTTCTTCTTTCCCTGATACCATTTAATGAGGTGTCTATGGAGTCCAACACCATTGGATGTTCACTTGGTGAACTTGGTGTTCGTTCTTGTCAAGTTCATGGCCCATCTGGTGAGGCAAGAGGTTCCTGAGTTAATGTGACTTAGAGTAACTAAAACATAGAGACAGCCAGTGATCTCACCACTCAGCTTGTGATCCTCTGTGTGTCAAAGCAGCTGGTCCTGGTGGCAACTGAAGACTTATTGGGTGAATCCTCTGAGCTGGCTGACTTGGGAAAGTGGCCCTGAAAAACATTTCACCTGTATGTTTTGATATAATTTTGTATCTGTCTGAATAAGCGTTATGTAGCAGATGGTTATGGAATGTCTTATCATATTCTTAGACAGACTCTGCCCTTGAAATATTTTTATTTAATCATCATACTGCAAACACACACAATGGTACTTTATTATTTTTTTGAGTAGAAACCAAGTTCCACAAAAGGTCGATGATCTAGGAATGAATTGCAAACTGAAAGTTTATACAATAAGTAAACCCTCTCTCGGGCTGTTCTTTGCTAGGTATTCCAGAAGGGAGCTCTTTATTTAGAATCCACGAGAGGTTGTGCTCTGGATGCATTTGGCAACGTCATCTTGAGAGATGGCTCAGGAGTCGAAGTTCAGCATGTTGTCTACATTTGTTCTCTGCTCCTAGACATGATGGGAAAAAATGCTCTGCTGTTTTCTTCTTGCTTTTCATGGTTTTAGCATCATGTTCCTATTCTCGCTCAAAATCAATAATCCACTTTACAAAGCCCGGCGTTCTGTACTGAAGCCAAGTATGAGATAGTGTTAACCGATGCATGTGTGGGGTTGCTGTTTTCTTGCCTTTTGTATTTTTTAGGTGTACTTTTCAAGCAGATTGCGTACATTCAGAGGACTTAGAGAACTGGTTGGACATTTCATCGGGAGCGAAAAAGTGCCCTAAAATTCAGTTAATTCGAAGCACTAAAGACAAGGTAAGAGGAAAGATTTTGATTCATCTCCGTTGTATTATCTCATTTTGCCTGACTGGGGCTAACTTCCTTCTGTGTGTGAAATATCTATCAACTCTCGAACAAACTCTGTGATCACAGCACGTTCCTTTCATTAACAAATATTGAGTGCCTGCTTGATGCTGTCAACTTTGCCAGGCGTTGGATAGATAGTCATCAAGGCATTTGTCATCTTGTGGAGCTAAAGATGACCCTCAATAGTCGAAATTGAGGAAAGGTGAAACTTTAATGTAATGTAAATATATACTGATTTATTAATAAAAACAGAAAAAGAAGTTTAGACTTGGGGTCACTAAGATCCCTTAAATGTGGCTCCATTGTAGATTTTTATTTTATCTTATGGGTCCTTACCCTAATGTGTTCAGGTTTCTCCTAACAACTGTCCTATAGAACATGACTTCAAGCAATATTGGCAAAGGTGGAACGATTGCCACCAGTGTGGGCAGTGGTTGCAAGTGGGGGGCGCTCGGAAAGGCACTGGGTCCTTGGTCTGGCAGCGTATCAGCTGTGTCACTGAGTGAGAGAAAGGAAGCAAGTGGCATATTCAAGCATTTTCTAAAGCACATACCAACCATCCCCTACGGGGAAATGGAATTCCTGCCTTACAGTCTCCGTGGTGCTGGAAGGAGACATTTTCTCCCTAATTATGGCTCTTGTGTTATGAATAATTGTGCAGAGTCCCCATCAGCAGCCAGTTGACCTGTCTGTTGAGCTCCCTGTGTTTTATTTGAATGCCACATTAACAAGGAAATAGGGCACTTTCTCTTTTCTCTTACACTTTGCCATTTCAAATAAATAGCAAGAACCATACCACTTAAGATGATTTAACATTTAATACAGAAGAGCCAGAGTATTTAATGAGTGATAAATAATAAAAGAATCAAGCTTTCAAGTCATATCCAATCAGAGCTAGCACATTTAAAGTTACTGGGCTGTTGTCTCTCTGGGGGTGGGGTTTGGGCTGGGGAAGGGGTGGAGAGAACTTCCAATGCCTTCAAACTAACTGCTACCAGGCCTGAGTCAGAGTGAAGAGATTGGGTGGGAAAGCTGCTCAAGTAGGCAAACATCGACATAGCTAAATTTTTATTTCTCTCATCAGTCTGAAAAAGAGCCAACTTTGGTGTTATTTCTAGAATGGCCGAAAGTACATTTGGTCACCAGGTTACAAACAAGATAGGTTCTGTAGGTTTGCTTTTAAGTTGGATTTATATCAGGTTGGTCAGTTTAAGTTCATGAACTCATCCTAGAAATAATGCTACATACGTCATTGCTGAATGTCACTGTGGTCACCAGATGGCCAAGGGGAGGACTTCGAAGGTGGCCATAGTGATCTTTAGCAGTGAGATACGTAGTACTTTTTCTAGGATGAGTTCACAGACTTAATTGGCAGACCTCCTACAATGATGGCTCTGATGGCCATTCCAGAAAAGGAGTTCCAAAATTGCTTTGGAGTGAGGGGACTAGGTCCTGGCATCAGTGCATAACTTCCCAAGGGGAGTACTTTGAAGGTGACATGGCGATAATCAGCAAGGAGGTATATAGCACTTTTGCTAGGATGAGTTAGCAAATTGAACCATCAGACCTCACACGTGAGTTAGAACAGATACACTGACCTATTACCTGCAATGGCCTCCATTATAAGTGTAAGTTGCACCATAAGTCAGATGTTTGTAACTCGAGGACTGCCTGTCCCATGATTTCTGAATATACTCTGGACTCTGGTAAGGGGTTAATTTTATAGAAGATATTTTTCCATTGTTATTTAAAACAAATTAAGGGTAGTATTTCAGTTCAATGTAGTGAGTGGGAGGAAGGACCTTGTTCATTAAATAAAAAGTGCTGCTTATACAATCTGTTCCTCTGTGTATAGGTTCAATAGTATAGATTAGTCACCATCTTTATCTAATTTGGAACATTTCAAAAAATGCTTACCACCCAAACAACCCCCGGTGCTTTCTTCCCTGCCCAGAGTCCAGCTGTGGTTAACCCTCACCCTCCCAGAAGCGTCTCACCCAGCCATTGGCTCACTCTCTCCACCTTACCATTGCTCTCAAGGTGAAGGAGATAAGAATTCAGTAATTTGATCAAAGCTATTCTTTGAAACCAGCTTTGGAATGATTATTTTAATAGTGTTGAAAAGACATCTGACTCTATCTCTTGATCATATCATTTCAAAATATTTCCTACCCTATGGCCATCGGTGACTTTCCTGAGAGTTTCAGGTCTTTGTTTAAATAATACTCACCCTGACCTAAGGAGATGACAATGTGTCTTTGTCCCCTCTTCCATCTGTTAGCTCAATTCAAAAGGTATTTGCTAACTGCCTATCCCATACCTCGTAACATTGTAGTAACTTCCTAGATACAGAAAAACACCCATCTCATACAGAAGCTCTGTTCACAAGCCACTTTGTTTCTCTCTACACGGAACAATTAAAAGATAGTACATCCTCATAGTCACTGTGGGATCAGTGTTAAAAAGAAATAATTAGAGCAATTCTAGTTGTCCTGGAGGGATTTCTGAGAGGTTTCATTGAGTAAAAACAGCAAGATACAGAAAAGTATGCATTGCATCATCTTATATTGATCAAAAATATCCCTAGGTATGTTATGTCTATGTGTGTCTATGTCAGTGTTTTTCAGCCTTTTTTATCCACAGCACACTTGAACCTATAGTTGAACTTCGGCAGTACACTTAAATTATGTTAATCAAAAAATAGCATATACTTACTGTGCTTTGAAGTTCTTTCTAAAATAACTTACCCACTGGTCTTTAAAATTGTTCATGGCCCACCCAAGATCCTGTCATGGCACACCAATCGAACGTCACTGCTCTGCATGATTATTTGAGCACAGAGAAAAATAGGGAAGAATTCATAGGAGATTGTAAACATGAGCTCCCCTGGCGGAATGACTGATGTGTTAGAGAGGGAAGGCAGAGATTAAGTAAAAAAAGAAGACAGATGAAAGCCTCCCATACACAACCACAAAAAAAGGACTTTAAGACACGAGCCTATTTTTGCATTGTGTAAAGTTATATGTGTTTGTATACCAAGAGAGATTTTAACATGCAGTAAAAATGGTTTATACCAATAGAAATAGAAAAGACACAGGAATAAAATTATTTCTCACGAACTGTATGGTTTCTAAAGGAGAGACGCTAGAAAGATTCTTCTACCAGTCAGAACTAAAACAAGAAATCCCACCGTCCTTGATATATGGACTTTGTTTTTAAAGTTCAGTCAGTACAATAACACAGGAAACGAGGAATAGAAATAATTATTGGAATGAAACGTACAAAAAGACCATTAACCGCTCCTCTTAAGTGATTGCATGTCTGTGAAATCTAAATATAGATCCTTAAAAATTATTCAAATGGATAAAAGTTAAATGAAGTAGGGAATGTTCAATAAATATTCAAATATCAATCACTTCACTACGTGTCAGGTGAAAAAAAATTAACTTCAATTACTAAAAGGTTCTATTCCTAAAAAAAACAAATATTCAGACATAAAGAGTGAGGTATCTGTCCTATACTTTAAAATTCATTTTACTAGGAGATACACACTGAAGTGAGATGGGCTTTCAACAGCGTAGGTTAAGCCATTCTGTCTAGCTGGATAATTAGCGAGCAGAACAGTGGTCTATTAAGGCTATTTATTATGTGTTTAGTAAATATATATTTTATCATGTATAGTTTATCATAGTGAAAGCTTACCAATTAGAAGCATAAACACAAATAAAAACAAAAACATAAGAGGTATTTTCTTGGAAGATCATGGAAAACGTCTTAAATACATCCAGACATAGTCTACATTTCTTAGTAGGAAGACACCATAAAAATGTCACTTTTTCCTCAACCTATTTTTCTAGATTTCATGTAATGCAGTGTCTTTTGAATGGGAATTTTCTTAAAATTAATATAAAATTCACCTGGGATAATCTGAACTGATAAAGAATATACAAAATAGAGTTAGAAAAAAGTTTATTCAATTAAGACCACTCACATTCGAGTGTAAACAGGATAGATGGATAGATAGATCCTGATACATAGACATCAACAATAATTTAATGCATGATTCTGGTTCAGAAATAGGAATCTAGATCCGTAGTTTGTAGGAGAAAGCACAGAAATAGGTCTAAAAATTTAAAAGATCAGATATGATAAAACAAAATGAGGCAAAAGAATTTCATTAAAAATGTTGAAATAGGGCGCCAGCCCCATATACTGGGGTGGTGGGTTCAAGCCCGGCCTCCCCAAAACTGCAAAAAAAAAAAAAGTTGAGATAATTGGCTTATACTATGGAAACTAGTATAATTCAAATTGTACATTAAATATAAAAATAAAATTTAGGCTGATTAGGAAAATGTATATAAAAATCTAAATCACAGACAAACCAACAAGAAAATGGAATTGAATATCAGATAATTTGAAAGTGTAATTTTATTACCTCTAAAGCAACACAGTGTGTAAGAACAAAAGAAAGACATTCATATACATGATTTTCTTTTTTAAAAAAATCTGCACAACAGAAGCGAGAGTTAATTAAGGCACACCCTTCAGGAAAATATTCGCCACCAACAAAATATTAATTAGAAGATAATAAAGCTAGGAAAAATTAAAAGGAAAACATCAAGACACCAAAACTTAAGTGGGCAAAAGCCTATATTCTCAACAAGAGGAGATTCAGAAAGTAGATATAAATATGGAAATATGTTCAACCTCACTAGTTTTCAAATAAATACACATTAAAGCGATAATAAGCTGAGCTAACACCCAGTGTTGGTAATGCCAATTAGCACAACCTTTTGGAAAGCAATTTGGCAGGATGCTTCAAAAGTCATAAATATATTCATTCTGTTTGAAGCACTAATTTCAGGCTTAGAATCCTGAGAAGTAAATGGAAAGAAGAAAATCGCTAAGACTGAAGTTCCTATTGCGATAGCATTCATGGAATTAATAACTTGAAAATAACCACGCTGTTTGGCAGTACCCAGAATGGTTAGGTACGGTTGACCTTCCGTCAACCTGATAGACTATCACATAGCAAGAGTTCTTTGGTCCCATGGATAGATAATGACAGGCCACCACCTCTGTGGCCTGTCTGACCTGTTACATCTTTACTCCTTCCTTTTCTAGTTTGGTTCGAGAAAGCCCCATCAACCTAGGAAGGATTCCCATGCTGGGGTTATTAAACCAAGGCTTCAGCTTTTTAGCCATACTCTCCTGGGACCCAAAGTCGCACAAATACACCTTTAATGCACTGACTTTCCTTCCCCCACACCTGAGAAAACACGCTCTCTCTTCTCAGGTCAACTTCAACCTGGTTTCTGCCCCACCATGACCCTGAACCTATTTTTGCTAAGGTCACCCGTGAACTCCATGAAGCCACTCCAGCAGACACCAAAAAGTCCTCATTTTGCGTGGCCGATTGGTGGTATTCCATCGCCTTCTATGGCACACCCTCTCCACACGAGGCTCCTCCCCCCGGCCATGCCTCAGCCTACCTTGCTGGCTCCTTTGTTTTCTGACTTTTGGAAGCTATGTAAGGCCCAGTTTGGGCTCTTTCTCTTTTCTTCCTCCATAATTTGTCTATAGACAATCTTATCCAGTCCCATGACTTTATAAATTACCTATATGTTTGTGTCTCTTTTATCTCCCACCCAGATTTCTCCACGTAGATCCAGGCCCTATCCAATGTGACACTTCCTTTTGATTGTCACACAAGTTTCTCCAACAAAATTCATGCAAAATTGAAATCTTGACTCTTCCATCCAAAGTCTGCCTCCCCCTCAGTGTGTCCCACCCTAGTGCCTGGTACTGATGGTGCCTCCACCCATACCTCAGCTCACTGACATCCCACCAATCTACATACCACTCACCATCCCTCAGCTCACTGATATCCTCCCAATCCACATACCACTCACCATCCCTCAGCTCACTGATATCCTCCCAATCCACATACCACTCACCATCCCTCAGCTCACTGACATCCTCCCAATCCACATACCACTCACCATCCTGCCTTATGTTACTCCTGCAGGGCACCTCGACTCTGCCCGACCACTATACCATCCAAGCTCAGGCTACTGTCACCGCTCAGTGAGCTTTTGATACTCTGTGGCCTCCCAGTTTTAGTCTGGTGGAATGTTCTGTACTTCTAGTTTATGAGCTCTTTGAGGCCAAGGATAGTACAGAGGTGTTTGGATCACTGAAATATTCACTGTCTTGTGCAGCACTTGGCCTATGTGAGGAGCTGGATAAATATTTATGGAATAAATAAATGGAAGCATGTTTACAGTTATGTAAAAACTATGTATGTGAGAACTAGAAGGAAATATGGAAAATTTCTAAAAAGTTGATGAAAATAGAATTTAAAAAATTTGGGGGGTGGCTCACACCTGTAATCCTAACACTCTGGGAGGCCGAGGTGGGAGGATTCCTTGAGCTTGGGACTTTGAGATTCGTTTGAGCAAGAGTGAGACTCCATCTCTACTAAAAATAGAAAAGTTATTTGGGCATGGTGGCCGGCACCTGTAGTCCCAGTTACTCGAGAGGCTGAGGCAAGAAGGTGACTTGAACTCAGGAGTTTGAGGTTGCTGTGAGCTACAATGATGCCATGGTACTTGAGCCCAGGGCAAGAGAGTGAGACTCTGACTCAAAAATTAAAAAAAAACCTGACTTTTTGATGCTCTTGTTATGTTTGAGCAATGGATTCAATTGAAGACATATATATATATGGCAAATGTGATCATGGGCCAGGATGCATGGTACAGGTATATATATTAAATGCTGAAAATACTATTATAAATGAGAATTCAACCATTTGTTGAAGACAAACTAGTAGAAATGGCCTGGGGTTTGTTACTAGGCTCAGGTTCCCTGGAGATGGTTGGACTTTAGTCCAGGGGAAGTGGACTGAAAGAACTTGCTTTGTGTCCTAGAAACAGAATTTCTTGAAAACAGAAAGATTGGGGTGATCCCCAGGGACTAGAATAGACTTAGCAAGCTTATCAGAGGGCCTGGGAGACAGCAGAGTCTTAGGTGGCAATGCAGACGGTCTGGGCGGAAGGCAGCAGCGTGACAGAAGATGGCCACTTCCAGGTTGTCTAGACTGTAGCTCTGCACAGCAGGTGATAAGGTCACCACCTCCTCCACTCCCAGCTTCCCATAGTAGCTCCCCTTCTCCCCAGGTCCCCTCAAGCACCCGATACAAAAGGAGTCCCTCTTTGGCATATTTATTCCTTTAATTTTCCTTCTGAACAGGAGACCTGACTGCCTTGTTCCTTTGGGTAATTTCTTTGGGAAAAAGTTGGCTTGGGGAAATGTCAAGATTTTTTTGTGTATGTCTCTTGTGTACATATACACACATGTACATACTCACATATCCCTGTACATATATAAATACATGCACACATACATGCACACACAAACATACCCTCCCCCCAGATCTGATCACAAGTTTGACCACAAACAAACCCGTCACTAATTTTAAAAGCAGATTTCACAGGCCACCTTCTTTAACTAGTGTCTAATAATATTAGCAATAAGGAATAGTTGACAAATGTATATTAACCTCTGAGAGATCAAGGCACAACCTTTGAAATGAACCCTGAATCAAAGAGGAATAGAATTGGGCAGTGCCTATGGCTCAAAGGAGTAGAGTGCCAGCCTCATATACCAGAGGTGGCGGGTTCAAACCTGGCCCCAGCCAAAAATTGCAAAAAAAAAAAAAAATTCATATGTTCGAATGGGAATACTTAACATCATAAAGATAGGAATTTTTCTAAAATCAAGGCACCTATTTAATATGATTCCAGTTAGACTCACAGTCCCAACTCCTTTGGATAAAATGACCCTAAAGTTGATGTGGATAAATAGTGTCTAGGAAATGCTAATAAAATTATGAAAAGAAAGAAGGAAAGACTTGCCTTTTCAGACGTTAAGTATATTTAAAATCATGGTAGTAAAACCTTGACAACATTGGAATAGATCAATAGATCATTGGAACACAGCAGAGTTCAGAAATAGATTTCAGATATGCAATAATATATTAAAAAGTGGCATTTCAGTTCAGTGGGAGAAGAGGTTTGTTTTTTTTAATAAATGGTTATGCCATAACTGATTAACCATCTGGGTAAAAATAAAGTTGAACCTTTCTCTCATACTGTACATAAAAATAAATTCCAGATGGATTAAACATATAAGTTTAAAAAACAAAATAATGACATTGGAACAATTTTATATTTGTCTATAGAGTTTGGGAGGCACTTTGTAGCCGAGACAAGAAACCCTGTATTTGATTACAGAAAAACACATTGTGTAGGGGTAGAAAATGCCACAAGGAAAAGTTATGAGAAAACAGTAGATTAGGAGAAAACTATGTGTCAGAAATATGATAGATAAGGATTAATATCTACACCCTGCAGAGGGCTCTTTAACATTGATAAGAAAAAATACACAAAACAGAAAAGTGGTCAAATGCTCTTCACAAACAGAGCAAACCAGATAGCCAATGAAATATCTATTCTTTACATCAGCGCTTCTGAAAAATTCTCCTTCCGGTGGCAGGTCAAAGGGTAAATTCATGTGAGATTCTAGCAGGGGTGGAAAGGATGCAAAAACCATCATTTCTTTTCTCCTGTGTCTTCTTCCCCACACAGACTACGGTGACTATGGTGGGCAGCTTCTCTCCAAGACACTCGAAGTGTGTGGTGAGGAATGTGGACACCAGCAGGGACCTCTGCCAGGGCAGAAGTCAGCCAAACCGGACCTGCGCCTGTGCCATCCCCACCAGAGCAACCTACAAAGGTAGATGGCCTCTTCTGGTGTTGTGTTACAAAGTCAAGAAAGAAAGTGGACTTCCTGCCTTTGGATCGTCTAAGGAAACAAGTTATGGAATAACTTGGGAATTCCAAATAACAGAGAATCTGAACAGTTCCCCCTCTGTAGACTCCACCCTCTCCCTACCTCTTGGTTCCCACTTTCCCTGGGGTCCTGCTCACCTCTGCTCTACCTCATTCCTCGATTCCAGAACCCCTCAGATGTGGCCAGACAGTGACAGTGGAGGGGAAGCTGAATGGGAGAGTGCAGCAAAGCCAGACACCACCGGGCTGACTCTACCCAAATGGTTCTGATAATTCAGAGGTCTGAAAAGCAGGAATGCCCTAGTGAGATGAGAAAATACACCTGCTAGAGTTCCATCAGCTCAAGTTCATTGCATGCATCCTTCCATATGGGAAGTATTTATTGAATGTCTACTGAGTACAAGGCATTATTCTACGGGCTAGGGATGCAATGACAATAAAAAACTGAGATGGTTTTTCCTTTCCGTATTTGTATCCTGTAGGAGCAGAGATAAATAGCTCAGTACTATGCAGTGTGTAAATTCAGGGGGCATAGAGTTTCATAAGAAGCACATGAAAAAGGCACCTAACTGGACTTGGGGTGGGGGAGAGTCCAAGGAAAGGTTCCTGGAGGCAGTGATGTCCAGATGAGATTGCAGTTGTAGAGTTGGGAAGAATATTCCAGGCAGAGACCAAAGTATGTGGTAGTCAGAAGGGGAGACAAAGCTTTGAAGAACCAGGATATGCTGAATGGCTAAGGCACGTGGGATAGGGGAAGGTGGAAGGCAGAGGAGTAGAAACTGGACACCCAAGAAGGCAGCCAGAGGACCCTAAAGGGGCTTGTGAACCACAGACTGTCCTGGGAGCTGTGATGAGAGGATGAAAGGTTTAAGTTGGAGGCTGGCGCGATCAGTTATGTTGCAGGAAGGTGCCAGCGTGCTGTGTCTGTCTCCTCCTGCGTGTAGGCCCTGGGGTGTGCAGGGAGGGGATACAGACAAAGACATCTTCGCTGCTGGGCTTAGAACAGCATCTGGCTCAGTGCAGCCATTTACAATCAGTCGATGTTTGATGAATGAATGAATGAATGGTGGAAGGTGGAGAACAGACCAGAGAAGCAAAAGGCTGGAAGACTGAGTTCCAAAATGTCAGGTAGGAAAGCTACAACAGTGGCCCAGGGGAGAGGGAGTGGGAGAGCCAGAAGGGAAGCCTGGGAGATGGAGAGAAGCGGACAGATGCAGGAGGTGGTTGGGAGGTACAGGGGGCACTCAGTGGAGACCGAGCATTCTCCAGTCTCATCAGATGCAAAAGACGAGAAGTAGTTAAGTTTATGGCATCAGCCTCCTCGAATGGATGATGACTGTCAATGGGGCTGAGAACTGGAGAGAATTGGAGTTACCCAAGTCATAGTCCTTTGGGGCTGCTCTAACCAAATACTTGTAGACTGAGTAATTTATAAACAATAGGCATGTATTGCTTATAACTCTGATGGCTGGGGAGTTCAAGATCAAGGTCTCAGCAGAATCAGTGTCTGGCAAAAAGCTTTATGTAAATGGTGCCTTGCTGCTGTGTCCTCACCTGGCGGAAGGACAAAGGGAGCTCTCTCAAACCTCTTTCATACGGACACTTACCCCTTACTGCATGAGGATGCAGCCCCTGTGATTTAAGCATCTCCCAGAGGCTCCATGTCTTAATACTATCATGTTGGGTATTAGATTCCAACATACGAGTTTTGGAAAGACACTAACATTCAGATTGTGGCATTCATTCAATTTTATTCCTCTCAAAAGGGGATTTAATACACCAGTCCTCTGGGCTCACAGTGGCTGTTTGGGTCCAAAGTACTTGAAAAATTGGGCCAATTTTCGACTTTGTCCACAACATGTAGCCTTTATGATGCACTTTGGTTAATATTAGTCATAAAGCGGGCATCTCGCATGCCTGTACGGCACACTTCTGCAGTCTCTGAGATCACCTTGTAAGGCTAGCTGGTTGCTTTTCGAGCCTCCATCGTTTGTACTCAACCCTTCACCCACCCTTTACTGAATACAAGGTTGGACAATTTAGGTCATGAACTCATCCTAGAAAAAGTGCTATATACCTCTTGTCACGGTGGTCACCTTTGAAATACTCCCCTTGGCCATCTGGTGACCATAATGATATTCAGCCATGAGGTATGCAGCACTTTTTCTAGGATGAATTCACAAATTTAACTGTCTGACTTCATATCTTGCATATTTTGAGCAGGCAAACAAATTCACTTCCCACCTTTTGTACTTAGCCAGCCAGCAGTCATTGCCAGACCTTTGTCCATGGCCTTCCTCAAGTCTAGAATGGCCTCCCCTTTTCCTCTTCTGCTTTAAAATATTGGGGGATAGTCACCTCTTCCACATGGCCCTGCCAGGTTCTGTTCTGACTGGCCGTCATTCTAGCATCCTCGTGGTCCTCCATGGGCACCCCATCTTTGTACCCAAGTACTACGTGGAACTCAAAACATTCATACGGGTTTTCTTGACTGTGCTGTTATTGTTTTGTTTTTTTCCTCCCAAGTTATTTTATCTCTTCTAGAATAACGTGAATGCTTCCAGAGCAAAGACTAGGAGTACTCGCTTCCTTGTGATATTTCCAAATAACGTTTTGTGCATATTTGGTGCTTGGAAAAGCACGGCTTCTGCAGTCTTCATCATTGGACCTTTGTAGGCTCCATTGGAAAGTCTTTTCACTGGAGATCCCTCAGTGCTTCCTGTCCATATGTTCCTTTCACGAACATTTATCAAGTGTCCGTTCAGAGGCTCCTGCTGAGAGGTCATGCCAGCTCCCCAAACCTCCCTGACTTTAGAGCCGAAGATTATTTCACAGATACACACATACATGAGTAGAATTTTATATGAAATTCTGGCTTTTAGGGAGAATTTTGGTGATATAGAGCAGCACCTTAAAGCAAGAGTTCCTGGATTTTCTTAAATTGCAGTCATAAAACTAGGGGTGCCAGCAAAGTCAGGCCAACTTCTTACTTTGTCAAGACTTGAACTTAGAGCGCACCATCTACTATTTCCATTAACTCAAAAGGAAGATGACTTTAATACCTTCTTATCAGCACTGGTCCCAGGACAGAACAGGGTTTGAAAGGTGCTGCTCTATCTAGGGCACCCCAACCTGGCTCTCTACCATGGTTCCACGGGGACCCTTGCACCCACAGGTTGTGGACCCACCCTAGGCCTGTTCAATTAGAATCTAGGGGCATGGCCCTGGAATCTGTGTTCTCATGAATTTCCCAAGTGATCCTGATAGCCAAGTGGGTTTCAGAATCATTGTCTTGGATGGAATGTATATGTTTGAGGAGATAAAGGAAATATTCCATTTCTATAATGCTGATCTAATAGAGATTTTCATCCTTCCCATTTTATCCTTTGAAGGTTTTCTAACCAATCGCTAGGTTTTCCAAAGCAAATAAGAAAACCCGCCTCATAGATTTGGCGATAGTTGACTCCAAGAATATCGTGGGAACCACACTTGAGCGTTTGTCAGAGAGACATTTGCAGCGTGGATTTTTCTGAAGGTGCAAGATTTCCTCTCAAATGTTCCAGTTTTCGTGTTCTAGGCACTTCTTGCTCGGTGACTTGTTTTATTCTTATGCCTTGGCCAATTACAAGCTGAGATAGTGATCCCAGGGAGAGCATGAGATGTAAATGAGCTGTAAAATGGCTTTTTTCCTAGTGATTATCCATGGGAGGCTTGGAAGTAGAGTTGGGTTCAGTCTGTTCGGAGGTTTGCGCTGAGCCGTTTGGCTGCCTGACGCGTATGGCCTGTGGGGAAGGAACACACACTGATTGAAATGTTAGCAAACAGCTGGCTCACCCCCACCCACTCTGCAGACGAGGCGAAAATATTTATTTATGTTGTGTGTGTGTGTTTACAACTACGCTCGACTCTAGCAGGAACCCACCGTCAATGACTTTCCTTTCCCCTTTCGCTCCAGATGTTTCGGTTGTCAACGTGACGTTCTCCTTCGGTTCCTGGAATTTATCAGACAGATTCAACTTCGCCAACTGCTCGTTGTTGAGAGAGTAAGATTTCGTTTGAAACTTGAATATTCTCTCATTGGTCGTAATTTATTTCTTTGTTTTACTCTTCAATTTCCCAAAGAACTCTTTTGTGGAATGGAACTTTCCAAAGTGCCTTTTTGGAGCGTGGCCTAACGGGAGGCTGGAGAGCCCCTGAGCTAATAAGCCCAGCTCGCTCATTCAGGCCCTAACAAGTAAGCTGCGGCCACCAAGGAGGCAACCGCTGTGCCTAAGTGTCCATGCCAACAGGGAAATGTATTTCCCGAAGACCAAGAAGCAGCCTTGAAGTAAACTCAGAAGGGGGGCACTATAGGTTCTCCCCGGTCAGAACAGTTTTAGGAGTTTGGGTAGAAAGAAAAAGCCTAAGTGTGGGGGTAAGGAGAAGTCATACTCGAGAAGGTCAAGATGACATCTCCTTCACCAAAAGAACGTGTTCATTCTGCCCCCTCTTCACCTTTGGCCCTTTGAGCTGCTGCCCACACCCCTGAGTTAGGGCCACACCTCTCTCCTTGCCTCTAAAGCAGAGAGAAGGCAGAAGAAATGTTTCCCGTTGGAAGTTGGGAAGGGAGGTCCCCATGGAAACGAGGGGAAGCTGTATGAGAGGAGATTTTGTAGCTCACTCCACGTTTGATTGACCAGTTGTGCGAGTCCCAAATGTGAGTTTCTTTTGCTCTGCCCTGGGGACCCTTGTTTCTATAGGGAAAAGGAATTTGAACTTGAAACTGAGTGGGAGGCTGCTCCAGAGCATTTAGGACGGGAGCCTGGCCTGCCTCCCACTGAGGCCCTTAGAGAGAGGAGTCACACAAGGCCTAGCTCTAGTATGTCTAAGAAAGTGAAGGAATTTAGGGAGAAAACACACAAAGCTTGATGTAGAAAGCCTCGGAAGTCCATGAACATAGGAAAAAAGGAGGAAAATTAAATAGATCTTTATTCCTCAAAGGGAGTTGAAAGATAATGTAGCTCCCCTAAAGCCCAGTTTTAGAGGACAAAGGAAAGGAAGTGACTTGCCCCAGGTCCCACAACATGGCAATTAAGAATCAGATCTGGGCTCGGCGCCTGTGGCTCAACCGGCTAAGGCGCCAGCCACGAACACCTGAGGTGGCGGGTTCGAATCCCCAGCCTGGACCCGCCAAACAACAATGATGGCTGCAACCAAAAAATAGCCGGGCGTTGTGGCGGGAGCCTGTGGTCCCAGCTACTTGGGAGGCGGAGGCAGGAGACTCGCTTGAGCCCAGGAGTTGGAGGTTG
>NW_003852402.1:25668488-25685344 GCF_000181295.1 Otolemur garnettii | reverse complement strand
AAAAAAAAAAAAAAAAAGAATCAGACCTGGGCCAGGCACAGTGGCTCATGCCTGTAATCCTAGGACCCTGGAAGGCCAAGGTGGCCGGATCATCTGAGCTCAGGAGTTCAAGGCCAGCCTCAGCAAGAATAAGACCCCATCTCTTGAAAAAATAATAAATAAATAAAACTAGCCAAGTGTTGTAGTGGGAGCCTATAGTCCCAGCTACTTGGGAGGTTGAGGCAAGAGAATCACTGGAGCCCAAGAGTTTGAGGTTGCTGTGAGATATGATGCCGTCGCACTCTACTGAGGGTGACAGAATGAGACAAAAAAAAAGAACCAGCCCCGAAACCCAGGTTACCCTGGAGCAGCAGTGCCCTTTTGGCAGTGACTGCTTCCTGTGAGGAGAGCACTTACTTGTACAGTCATCACCCCTGCGGGGGCTGGGCACACACGCAAACCGCAGACCTGCTTCCTGCTCACATCGGTGGCCTAAAACACAGGAGGCCGAATGTATCTTCTCCTCCCATCAAAACTGCAGTTTTTGCAGGACACAGTCTCGGAGTGCTTCAGCATTTCTTAGAGAATATACTGCATAAAATGCAGTCTGTGTCTCCCCCTCCCCTATTCCCTGCCTGTGCTTCCTCTGGCCTCCCCTGGCAACATTTCCAGACCAGCCTCAAATTCCCTTTGTATTGTTCCTTCTTTAACTCTGGTTATTCTCGTAACGCTTTTCAAGTCCTCCACAGTTGCCCATGCATGATAGATTGGTAGACACAGTTCCTCCTTAATTTGATTAGAAAGCAAACACTGGCACCCTGTTCCCTCTGCCACCAGGTAACGTTTTTTTGTCTCTCATCTTCCAGGCCGTGGGCCGAGTGTGGCCTTGCTGGGAGGGGTGGAGGTGGGGGTAGAGAGAGCTCAGTCTCCAGGGGGACTCACCTGAGGGTAGACAAATAGCAGAACTGGATGCAGAAACAAATCCACCCAGTTCCTGTTATCTACAGACCAAAAGGTGACCCTAGCTTCAGGTTTCCATGGCAACACCCCTGCAGGTGTGATTACAGCCCATCAACCTGAGGGCTTCCCAGAGCAGACCACAAAGTCAGTCCGCTGCCCAGCCTCAAAGGACTGTCCTCTCTCCTCTGGCTCCTCTTAGTCTGTCCAGGGATTTTTTTTTGGGGGGGGGGGGTCTTTTAAATGCTTGCTGCACCACAGAGGGAAATTCTAGAAGATGAGCGCCTTCCTAAAAAAGGTAGGAATTAAGTTGGTTTCTTGTGTTGCCAGGTGCCCTGTGTGTATTGCAACAGGCTGTGCCTGGTGTAAAAGCTGGAGAAAGTGTATCCACCCCTTCACAGCCTGTGACCCTTCTGATTATCAGAGAAACCAGGTAAGGTGACATTTTGGGTATTATTAAGACTTAACCAAAAATAAATGTGTGTGACCACTTCGTCCCACCCTGTCTTCTGTGTTGGTCTCACAACCTTGACTTTCCCTCCTGCTGGGATGTTGAAGAGATATTCTCCATTTCAGGAGCAATGCCAAGTGGCCGCTGAGAAATCACCCAAGACTTCAGGGGAAGGAAGATTCAGGGACAGCAAGAGTGACAGAGCCAACCAGGGTGCACAGGTCAGGCCCTGTTTTTGTTTGAATAATGGAAAAAAAAAAAAAACCCTCCTTTCGATGACAACAACTCCAACCAATTTGGGTTCCTCAAAAAAAAATGCTCTATTTTACTTTCTACCAAAATTCCCTTTTCTACCTTTGGTTTTTAACCAAGTTTCCCTTAATTGGCTCAATACATCAAAGGCTGCACATTCACATAAAAGAAATTAAAACTCTGTAATGATGAAAAATGGTGTTGTCCTGGTAGAAGTAAAATTGTAAAGGTGACTTTGTGGCTCACTCGGGGAGCATTAGAAGGAAGAATAGCATACCACCGACAAGGTTTCAACTTGAACCTGTGTTAAGACTGCACTGTTAGGGATGAGGTGTGGGGATAGGGTCTGTGCAAAGTACACAAAGTAACCTTGATTAAACTGGCTTTTTCCTTCCTCTGTGGAGACATAACCAGGAATTAATGGTGCTGAAACAATGAGTTGGTGTAGAATATATACTTCTCTGCTCTTCTCAAAAATGAAATTTCTTGGCCAGGCATGGTGGCTCATGCCTGCAATCCCAGCACTCCAGGAGGGCAAGGCAGGTGGATCGCTTGAGCTCAGGAGTTTGAGACTAGCATGAGCAAGAGCAAATCCCCATCTCTACTAAAAATAAAAAAACTAGCCGAGGTTGTGGCAGCTGCCTGTAGTCCCAGCTCCTGGGGAGGCTGAGGCAAGAGGATCTCTTGAGCCCAAGAGTTTGAGGTTGCTGTGACCTATGACACCACAGCCACTCTACCCAGGGCCACAGAGTATGACTCTGTCTCAAACAAAAAAGAAGAGATTTCTTTGGAAATTCTTTTTATTTTGCTTTGGAGTAAATCACGAAGCTCTCATGTTGGTCATCCTGAGAAGAGAAGATGTGATCGTGTAAATATTCTAAGCAGAATGTAAGTGACCGTGCTTAGAGCTTTGGCTGACTGAAGTTCATTGAGCCATATGTATGTGGCGAAAACCAAACAGATAAGTCCTGCCCTTGTTAACCTTGGGGCTCAGCAGGAGCAGACAAATTAAAAACAACAGCGCTGGGAAGAAAAGGTTGAGTTTTTTATGTCATGACTTATCTGAGGCTTTGGCTTCTCCACTCGCTACTGTCTAAGGTCAAGTGCCAACACAAATAAGTAGAACGTTTTTAATCATTACTGAAAAGTTGATAGTAACTTTAGCTGAATTAAGTAACAAGCGGAGGGAATGTGGATCAAAATGGATTATGAAGTTAATTAAAGGCATTAGAAAAACTTGGTGTGCCAATATCTTCAGATTTTAGAAGTCTTTGAGGTTTTATTGAGTGATGGGCTCCTTTTCTTATCCTGTTAGTTTATAACACTAAAACACAGTGGCAGGGTCTTGGTTCAGGGAGACAGTGGCTCTTTCTTCTTGAACTTTGTTGTGGTTTAATTTTTTTAATTTTGGTAAAATACACATCACATAAAATTAACCATTTTTAATGCGTTTAAGTGTACGGTTCAATACTGTTAAGTAAATTTGCATTGTTGTACACCAATTGCCAGAACACTTTTCTTTTTTTTGCAGTTTTTGGCCCGGGCTGGGTTTGAACCCACCAGCTCCTGTATATGGGGCCAGCGCCCTACACCTTGAGCCACAGGTGCTGCCCTACTTTTCATCTTGCAAAACTGAAACTCTGTACACTTTCAGTAATAACTCATCTCTTTTTCCTCCCAGCCCCTGGCAACTACCATTCTATTTTCTGTCTATGAATCTGACAACTCTGGGTACTTCATGTAAATGGAATCATGCAGTATTTGTATTTTTGTGACTGTTTTATTTCACTTACCATAATGTCCTCAAGGGGCATCCATGTGGTAGCATGGGTCAGAATTCCCTTCCTTTTTAGGGTTGAATAATATTCCAATGTATGTACATACCACGTTTTGATTATCCATCCAACCATCCTTGAGCACCTGGGTTGCGTCCACATTTTAGCTATTATGAATAACTCTTAGAGACCCCACTTTCAGTTCTTTTGGGAATGCGCCCAGAGCTGAGATTGCTGGATCATATGGTAATTCTACTTTTCATTCTTTGAGAAACCACCATACTGTTTTCCGTAGCAGCTATACCATTTTACATTCCTGTCAACCGTATATGAGGGTTCCAGTGTCTTCACATCCTCGTCAACACTTAATACTGTCTGATTTTTTTTCTAGAGGAGCCATCCTCACAGGTGTGAGGGGGTCTCTCATTATAGTTTTGATTTGCATTTCCCTAATAATGAACATCTGTTGTTTTTTTCTGGGTTTTTTTTTTTTTGGTAGAAATTGAGAGTTTATTCTTTAAACCCAATTTTTGGAACGTATTTATTCAGATGTTGAACATCTTTTCATGCTTGCTGGCCATTTGTATATTTTTCTTGGAGAAATGTCTAATCATGTCCTTTGCCCGTTTTTTAATCAAGTTATTTGTTTTGTTGTTGTTGAGTTCCAGGAGATCTTTATATATTGTGGCTATGAACCCTTTATCAGATCTATCATTTGCATGATACCTACCTCCCATTCCAGGGGCTGTCTTTTCACTCTGTTGTTTGTGTCCTGTAACGCACAGAAGTTTTTAATTTTGATGAAGTCCAATTCAACTGTTTTTTTTTTTCCTTTTCTTACCTGTGTTTTTGGTGTCCGTTCCAAGAAATCATTGCCAAATCCAGGGTGATGACGCTTTCCCATGATGTTTATTTCTAGAGGTTTTGAGCTCTTGGATTTTAGTCTTTGATCTATTTTGAGTTAATTTATGTGTAGGGTGTAATAAGGGAAGGGACCAACTTCATTCTTTTCCCCATGGATATTTAGTTTTCCCAGCACCATTTGTTACAAAAAGAATGTTCTTTCCCCATTGGAATAATCTTGCCACCCTAGTTGAAAATCATCTGACCTGGGCAGTGCCTGTGGCTCAAAGGAGTAGGGCACTGGCCCTGTATGCTGGAGGTGGCAGGTTCAAACCCAGCCCCGGCCAAAAACTGCAAAAAAAAAAAAAAGAAAAGAAAAGAAAATCATCTGACCATATAGGTGAGGGTTTATTTCTGGGTGCTCTTTTCCATCCTGTATGTCTGCTTTTATGTCACTACCACCCTGTTTAATTGCTATGGCTTTGTAGTAAATTTTGAAATGAGGAAGTATGAGTCCTTCAACTTTGTTCTCCTTTTCCGAGATTATTTTGGAAAACATTAAACATTTAATTTTAAGATAAGTATAGATTCATACATGCTTATAAGGAAACAATACTTACATCTTTTACTCAGTTTCCTTCAGCACTAATATCTTGCAAAACATAGCACGGTATCACAGCTGGGGTACTGGCCCTGACAGCGCTCTAGATACCGGGCAGCTCTGTCATCACAAGGCTCCCCCATGGCCCTTTTGTGGTCACACCCACTTCCCTCCCTCCTACTCACCATTTCTCATGCCTAGCAACCCCTAAACTGTTCTCCATTTGTATAATTTTCTCATTTAAAGAATTTCATATACGTGGAATCATCCAGATGTACCCTTTGGGGGATTGGCTTTTTTAACTCAACATAATTCTCTGGAAATTCATCCAAGTTCTTTTATGTATCAATAACTCATTCCTTTTTATCACTGAGTCGAGGTCCAGGCAGTAGGTTTTGAAACTTCTTTTATTTTAAAGAAAAAAAAAATGTCACTCCATCTTTGTTTCCTGTGTTGAGTCTTTCGGCACCTTTTTTTTTTTTTTAGATATTGTTAAGCACCTTTTGAACTGTGGTTAAAAGAACTAGGGTCATAGAAAGAGGAAGGGACTGCAATTAAACAAAAGCCCAGATCTGTCTTCACTGCTTCTCTGTGGATTACGTTCCTGAGTTTGGAAAAAGACATTTTGTTGATACTGAGATGTTTTCTTAAAATATGTGACTCAAAACAGAATCTCTCTTTTGTTCTGTAGGGAATGGAGTGTTATTTGTCACAGGAGGGATTTCTCGTGCTCTGTGAAACACTGCTGTCTTTCGTTATTGTGTGGAATGTGTAACATTCTGGTTTCCACTCTGGGTCCTCATGGGCCTTGAGTGGGGCACCCAATGTTGTTGCAACTCTTTTCCTATCAGAGAAGCCATTGGTAGTTTTTCTTTTCTTTTTTTCTCTTTTTTTGAGACAGACTCTCATTCTGTTGCCCCAGGCTAGAGTGCAGCTCCTTCAGCTCGGCTCACAGCAACCTCAAACTCCCAGGTTCAAACAATCCTCTTGCCTCAGCCTCCTAAAAGCAGCTGGGACAGGTACCCACTACCACACCCAGCTAGTTTTTCTATTTTTAGTAGAGATCAGGGGTTTCACTCTTGCTCAGGCTGGTCTGGAACTCCTCAGTTGAAGCAATCCTGCCTCAACCTCCCAGAGTGCTAAGATTATAGGCATGAGCCACCATGCCCCTCCTGATAGCTTTGTGTTGAGGCATCTTCCCACCTCACTTACAAACTGAGTGCTTCCTCTGTGCCAGGCACTAGAAATGGTGCAGGCACTGTCTTAGGCTTTTAAGATCCTGAACTTGGGCTGATTCTTCCTGGAGGTATTTATCAAGCACCTATTAGGTGCCATCGGGCTGAACTCCATGGATATCACGAGAAGGACATGACTCAGGCACTTTTTTGGTCAGCAGTCTCAAGAATCTTATCCATGAGTACATCAATAATAACATAAGTTTTTTTTAAATGTCAACATAGGGAAATTACTAGAAAATATACAAACTGAAGAAACTCTCTGGGCCTGGGACCTTGTCTGAGTCCTTTCTGTTTATTGAAGCTCAGTGCCTGGCAGTTAAAAACAATCAGTGTGGTTGGTTAAGTCTTTGTTGGATGGATGGATTCATTGGTGGAGATGGCATTTCAGCCCACCTTTGAGGAACAAGAAGCATCCAGACACATGAACGTGGGTATTCAAAGAAGAGGAACAAGCACGAGTGAAAGTATGGGGGTGAGGGCTGGGAAATTCCAGGACACCCATTAGAGGAACCTCTTTCTTTTTTTCTTTTCTTTTTTTTTGAGACAGAGGCTCACCCTGGGTAGAGTGCGGTAGTGTCTACAACAACCTCAAGCTCTTGGGCTCAGGTGATCCTCTTGCCTCCCAAGCAGCTGGGACTATAGGCACCTGCCATGATGCCCATCTAGTTTTTCTCTTTTTAGTAGAGATGAGGTCTCATTCTGGGTTATGCTGGTCTTGAACTCCTGAGCTCAGGTGGTCCACCTGCCTCCGCATCCCAGAGTGCTAGGATTACAGGTGTGCTGCACCTGAACTTAAAAGAACTTCTAAGTAATTCACTTTGGCTAGAAGCAGAGAATGCAGGAAATTATAGGACATAAGACAGAAATGACCGTACAGTCTGCGATGTATAGGGCCTTACCTTGAAACCCTAGGAGTTTTGACTGTATTGTTCAGTGGTAATGGAATGATATTCTAGATCTTTTTTGTTAAGATATGAATTTGCTCATCCAAGGATGTGGTACTTATGAGGTGAGTCCTAGTTCAATCCTAGCTGGGCCAGTAGCCCTCACACTGTTTTATGACCCCAAGATCCACCTGTAGCTATACATTGACCCAGAAACATGCTTTCATTTCCAGGGAGGTTGCATTTAGGGAAAGCATTACCAAAAGAGGGAAATGAGCTCAAATATCTATGTCTGACCTTGTATGAGGAGTATTTTCAGCTATCAAGGCCAATGTTATCTGTCTCTCTGCCCATTTAAGAGGTGAAACCATGTCAGGGAACCTTGGCCCTGTCACTCTGCCCTAGCCACTTCTCTTTTCAAATCTTAACAACCGTACATCTGGTGCCTTCAACCACCGAGCACAGAGTTAGCTGCCCTCTCTTTTATGCGCTCAAGGAAAGATTATGAAGATCTATGACATGATGTCATTCTGATACTTGTTATTACTCTCAATGTGTTCATTGCTATGGGGCAGAAATAAACCATAGAAAGCCATGCCTCTTGCTCTTGAGGAATTTACTTTCAAATTATTTTGTCTTTCTCTTCCTTATATCTCTTCTTTTATCTCCACTCCTCATCTTCGCTCACATTTAAATATGCATTTTAATTTCTCACAGCCAATCCGAGTAAACTCTGTGGGGGACGTTGCCTCCATAAGGGAAGTTAAATTGCACATCTGCCTTGCTGAGTAGCTTCCACGGGCCTTGCACGAGGATCCACTTCCGAGCGTTCACGTCTTCATTCACCCAACATGCATTAAGTAACTACTGTAGGCTGGACAGGCAGGCAAAATGTGTGTCCGCATGGAGCTTACATTGAAGAACTTACAACGTTTTGGAGGAAGTAAGATTCATTTTCAGGAAGCCGTTGGCTCTGCACAACACAGAAAGATATAAGGAAGAATGCCAGAATGTACTCAATTGAATTGCGGTGGCTGATATTTGTTGAGCCTTTGCTGTGCCCTGAGCACAGAGTTATTTCTTTATTTAAGCCTCACTAAGGACCTCTTTTCCCCATTTTATAGGTAAGGAAATTTTGGCTGAGAGAAAGTGAGTAGTAAGCAGTAAATAAGAGATTTGAACCCAGGCAATCTAACTCAACATAGTTTTAACCACTGGAGCACAGGAGGCAGGACATTATGGGACATAAGATTGAAATGACCCTGGAGTCTGCATGTTATATAGGGCCTTGTTTATATCCCAGACCTGGGAATTTTGACTGTATTCTTCAGCAGCAGGGGAATGGTATTCACATTTTCTGACTAAATTGAATATAAACAAGGGTTAAACCAGGGGTCCTCAAACTTTTTACAGGGGGCCAGTTCACTGTCCCTCAGACTGTTGAAGGGCCGGACTGCAGGCCCTGGGACAAATTGGCTGCTAAGCAGGACAGGCAGTGGCGGCAAAAACACCTGGCGGGATGGATAAATGTCCTCAGCGAGCTGCATGTGGCCCACAGGCCATAGTTTGAGGACACCTGGGTTAAACCATGTAATATTGATGATAAAAGTCAGTCTGGAAGAGAGGAAACTCATATTGTTTTCTCTTGGTGTTAGGTTATTGAAGTCTCTCCCCTGGTGCCATAGCTGTGGGTAGGAGACAGACCGCCAGCCTGGCCAGGCTGTGTGGGGAGTGTGTTGGCATCCAAGGTGCAGGAGAAGAGGGATAAGTTAGGGTATGGTCAGAGGGCAGGAGTCCTTCTCAGGCAAGGCTGGGTACTGTCTTGAAGATGGGAGGAGCAGAAGAGGTTTAGCAAAGCTGAGGCCCTAGTAGAGAGGAGCAGCAGGAATGTCATGCTCAAGTTAAAAGTTAGCTCAGAGGTGGATTATGAGGGCTCAGTTTAAGCTGGAATCAGGGGCTGAACTGCTTGCTGGTCATGGAGGTCTGGTCACTCAGTCCAGTTCTGAAGAGCCACACTCGGAAGATTCAATGGCCACGTAGGATGTGGCCTTGGCAGCCCAGCCCAACTTTGCTATAGAGTCCCCAGATCAGAGAAGTAAGTCTTTTTTGTTTTTTTTTTTTTGAGACAGAGTCTCAAGCTATCCCCCTGGGTAGAGTGCCGTGGCATCACAGCTCACAGCAACCCCCAACTCCTGGGCTTAAGCGAGTCTCCTGCCTCAGCCTCACAAGTAACTGGGACCACAGGCACCCACCACAGCACCCGGCTATTTTTTGGTTGCAGCTGTCATTGTTGTTTTGGCAGGCCCAGGCTGGATTTGAACCCGCCACCTTAGGTGTATGTGGCTGGTAGCCACTTGAGCCACAGACGCTGAGCCAGAGCAGTGAGTCTTGATCTCTTCATACAGAGCATTGGTCTGTCGTCTTGTCCCTGGAAGTCTCTAGGTCTGTGTCGGAAGACATTGCTAACTCTTGACAGTTCCCAAGTTCCCTGGGAACTGCACAAGGGGGCCCCATGAAAAGGCCTTTGCCCCGGCAGCTGAATATTGAATGAATAAACATTTTGTTCCCTTTAACTCTCTAATTTTTGTTTGGTGGAATTGTATTTTACTGTTTTCTTGCTGCATCTCACTTTCTTTTACACTTTCCTGAGAGTGCTGCCGGTTAGCACTCTCCTCCGTTTATACATTTCGTTAATATATTACTTCTGTCCTCTTTCCAGTCATTAATAAAGATGTTAAATAATTCTGAACCAAATAGTCACCCCTGTAGGGCCCTACAGGACACTTTCCTTTAATTAGTTGTGCTACCTTTTATCTCTCTAATGTCCTTTGGTTTCAGATTTCCAGCTGGTTTGGAATCCATGTGACTTTTTATCCAGTCCTGTTTGAACTAATTTCATGAGTGAGAATCTGAGAGACGTTTGACTGAGTGTTGGTTCAGGCCCAGGCCTACAGAGAGCTTTGCTATATTCAGATTTTTTTTTTTAACAGATTAATAGAGTACAATTTGGTCTTAATAAACTGAGCCTTCCTAATGCACCTCTTTCCAATAGTCTTTTCAATCATAGCAGTATTTTCTCCATTAATGTCAGGGTAATTTGAATTGTGTTGACGTCAGATTTCACAAAAGCTACTCTTACTGTCAGGAGAAATCCTCTTAGACCTTTTCAAAGATAACTATTTCCTAGTGGCTGTGCTATTTCCAATACTTTATAATGACTTAGTTAAAAATAAAAAAATAATAATAATTGGGTATTCAGTAAATCAGCTAATTAACCAGTTTCTAATGCGTTTTCTTCTAGAGATTAGAGACTGAAAACCAGAGCTTGTAGTATTTCATTGAATAATCTCCAGTTGTGCAGCCATTTAAAAATAACCCTTACATCTTTAAGATGTAACTGACAGGAAGTAGACTACTCTGAGGTTAATTGCCAGGCAACATGGAGCTATGGCGGTTACAGTCAATGGCGTTTTGTTTTGAGATATGGAAATCCTTGGACATAAGGTGAGGGAGGAATCTCACTGCAGGGCTGTAAGAGATTGTCTCTTTGTATCAAACTCGATTATATTTTTAAATTAACCCCTTCCATGTGTCAGCTTGTGGGGCTGGCTGCTTTCTGTCAGGTCATGAATCAACTCTTGATTAAAATACAAATATTGATCTGAAATATCGAATGCGTAGAACCTTTTGGGGAGATTGTTCTTTGTCTTTTTGTCTGTATTGGATTTTTCAAAATCTTTATCAGTAAAAATAGAAAATGTAATTCTAAGAATTGTTGCAGCCATACAGTACAGTACAGTAGAGCCCCCTATCTCTTTGGTTTTTAGCCTTTTCTTATACCTGCCCTATTTATTGAGGGGGGTCCTCTTGGTAGCTCTTTAACTCACTTGTTAAGATTAAGACAGATACTACTGGCCAGGCACAGTGGCTCATGCCTGTAATCCTAGCACTCGGGGAGTTCCAGGCAGGTGGATCGCTTGAGCTCATGAGTTAGAGACCAGCCTGGGGAAGAGCGAGACCCCCATCTCAACTAAAAAATTGAAAATATAGCTGGACATTGCGGCAAGAGCCTGTAGTCCCAGCTACTCTGGAGGCTGAGGCAAGAAGGATCACTTGAGCCCAGGAGTTTGAGGTTGCTGTGAGCTATGATGATGCCATGGCACTCTACCCCTGGGCAAAAAAAAAAGACAGATTCTACCAGCAAACAAAAAACAACTGATCTGACCCTCTTTGAAGGCGGCCTAGAAGCATCTGCTTTCACGAGATAGGCCAGGGCTGGATTCCATCCTAGACGCCAAGGGAAACTTCTCTAAACAATAAGGCTTTAAAATGAAATCCTTTTGAAGTAGCAAGGCTGTCTCTACTTAGGGAAACACAATGTTAACCAGACGATGGAGCTAGTCCTCTCATGGTGTTTGTAGAGCCATTTAAGGACCAAAATATAACTCCCTTAGGAAAAAAACAAACCTTTTCTATGTTAGTTATAAGACTCTCTTTACCCTCTACTGCGAGCAGAGAAGTAGCGTTTACTTGGCATGTTTGAAAATTTTGCTGGAGAGACATCAACAGAATAAATATAAGAAGTGGGAAGGACTGTCTAGAAAGAAACCCGGGAGTCATAACCGGGAGGTAAATGTGAGTCGGCCTTGAAGTCTACATTTAAAAAAAAAAAAAAATTCTATCTTGCCTCCCTAAGAAGACAGTGGTGCAGACCTCTGGAGCAGAGGTCAGCAAATGTTTTCTGCAAAGAGCCAGATAGTAAATATTTTAGGCTTTGCTGGCCGTACGGTCTCTGCTGCGGGTACGCAGGTCCGCTGCTGTAGTGCAAAAGCAGCCAGAGATGCTACACAGACGAATATTTATGGATGCTGAATTTTGAATTTACTGTTTTGCCATATTTGCATGGGACATACCGAAACAGGTAGCGGATAGGATTTGGCCCTCAGGCCTTGATTTGCCAAGTCCTGATCTAGTGCTCACATAGATCATGCGTCTCCCACAACATCAAGTGCTGGCCTGAGGACCCTGTAGGTGCTCAATAAATACTTGTTCTCTCAGCTGTCACCATGTAAGAGCAAAGAGTAAGCCTTTTGCTATATAACACACACTTGACATTTGCGAGAGATTTATCTTGAAGTCTTTGCTAATCCCCCCATTCCAAGTACCACTCTAGCAGATAATTTCCCCCATAAAATGCAGTCAAGTATAACAGAATAATTAAAGTGACCCTTTCGGGCCCTCAGTGATTCTATAAATACGGGGCTAAAGTCCTTTACAAAGTGATTAAAATAAATTCTGCCGCCAAAATCAATTCTCTGTCACGTTACATCATTACTGTGATGACATTAACGATGACTTTAGCTCAATCCGCAAAACCAATCCAAAGCCGTCGATGAGTAATGGGGACCACTCTGCCGTACAGCACCTGTGTGTCCTGAGGAGCAGAAGGAGAAAACATCTGTTTCAGCAGGACAGCCGGCCCCAGCGGCCCAGCATGGCTCTCTGGATGAGCTTTGCTCGCACAAAGGAACAGGGGATATTCAGTTGCTTAAAGAAACAGGTGTCGGGCAGCTGTTGGACATCACGGGAGCTCTCCCGTGACTTCCTCCTGGACTTAGCCCTCCAAGTGGATGCACTCAGCATTTATGGCTCAGCCAAATGTCACATGATTAAGCATCTCTGGACCTTGGGGTCATTTTCAAATATCAAAAGCTTATGATGTTCACTCAAACTAAAGATCTGCTGTGCTTTGGGCTAGCCAGAATCTTAGAATCTGATGTCCTGTTTTGGTTACCAAAGAATGTAGACTTACAGGGAATGGTCTACTAAAGAACATAAAGTAACCAAAATGATATACAGGAAAATAGCTAAAAAGTCAGGAGTGTTTTGTTTTGAAAAGGAAAAGTAATTCTTGCCATCAAATGAAGGGCTTTGTTCCTCTTCTTATTATTATTATTATGTATTTATTTATTTACTTTGAGACAGAGTCTCACTCTGTTGCCCGAGCTATTGTACCGTGGCGTCAGACTAGCTCACAGCAACCTCAAACTCCTGGGTTCAAGCACTTCTCCTGCCTCAGCCTCCAGAATAGTTAGATTACAGGCTCCTGCTACCACGCCCAACTAATTTTTTTATTTTTAGTACAGAAACACTCTCTCTCTTACTCAGGCTGGTCTGGAACTCCTGAGCTCAAGAGATCCTCCCACCTTAGCCTCTCAGAGTTCTAGGATTATAGGCATGAGCCACTGTGCCTGACCTAAAGGGCTTTGTTTTTAAAAGGGAGAATTTGACGAGCCATGGCAAAAGGAGAAGTAAGGTGGCATTTGCCTATGTGATGTGAGGCTACGAATCAGGTGACTCCTGAGGGCACGTTCTTGACTGTATGCCTGATGAAGCCTGTAACTGGGTGGCAAGAAGGAAATCGTGGTAAATAAAAATCATGGGAAAAAAACAGTTGGCCACAATGGTTGAAGCATCCAACTACTTGGTATCATGTGACTGAACAGGTTGATTTCTTAAAGGCTGGGTGTTTTTTCCCTGTGAGTGTGTTCAGTGTACTGCTTGATTCAAATAACTGAAAAAAACAGAAACAAAATATGAACTGCTTTCTTGGGAATTACATCTATCTGGAATGACATTTATTGCAACTTAATGATGAGTCTGTCTTTGGCCTAGAGTCAGCGAGCTCCTTTTCCTACAATTTGGTTGTGTTGTGAGCCTATAGAGCATTTCTGAAACTCTGGTGCTGCCTCCCCCTTCAGACAGAATGTCAGGCTCTTCAACTGTATTTTCAACTGTCTTGTGAGACAAAGACTAATTGGTTTGACCTCATGCTGTCACATGTTGAGAGACATGAATCTTCAGCTCTCTTCCTTGCATTCATTGATTTCATTAAACACTGTCTGCTTGTGTTTGCAAAATGTTGTAATTTCCCAGTGATTTCTTCTAACTGCGGCACATAAACAGATTTTTTTTTGGAACAATGCCATTTTTTAGCTTTGATCTCGTGTTTTACTCTTTTCTTTCCAATAGGTTTTCTACATTAAGTCCATTGAGCCAAAGAAAATATCGACCTTAGGGAAAAGTAACGTGATAGTTATCGGAGCCAACTTCACCCAGGCCTCGAACATCACGATGATCCTGAAAGGAACCAGTACTTGTGATAAGGACGTGTGAGTTGAAATACAAGTTTTTTTCACCTTAAGTGATTTATCCTGGGAAATGTGAAGATAAAACCTAGGCCAAAGGATTTAACCTTTATATCGTCAAAATCATTTCCATGCACCGATGTGGGCCCATGAGTCCAAGTATTTGGTGTCTCAGAATTCTAATAAGTAAAATAATTTTAACAACAAATTTGAATGTATTGGGAGAAAACGTGCCCCGTGTTACCCCTAAAAATCCTCAGTATGCAATAATTTCATACTATGAAATATGTGGCCGGTTTGGGGTCTTGATTTATTTTTGGTAACAAAACCAAGTTTATGAGTAGCAAATATAATTTTTGAGCTGATGCTTTTAGAAAAATGGTTGACTGCCTCAGAATTTGATGAGTAATTTGATCGAACAACTTTTCCAATGTGCTACTCAAAGTTGAACAAGAAAACACCTTGATCCATCTTACCCGGAAATACTATTCTTTGTCGGTTTCTCTTTCCTGGTTTGGTTTCAATCTCCAATATATACATATTCGTAAGAAAAAAGAACAGAACACCCAAACATAAATGTCTGGTCAGCGTACCTTCTAAATATCATTTCTTGATATTGAATATCTATCTATCTATCTAAATATGACTTCTTTTTTTTTTTTTTTTGGCCAGGGCTGGGTTTGAACCCATCACCTCTGGCCTGTGGAGCCAACGGCCTACCCTTTTGAGCCATGGGCACCACCCTAAATATGACTTCTTTCCCCACCTTATCCTATCAAAGGAACTTTGAAGAAAAACATTTCCGTTTCTCACTGACGTTTTTTGTGCAAATTATTACCTCCCTCCACCCACCCACCCCCAAAAGAGATGTAATAGTAATAACACAACAGATTATTTGAATTTTCTGCTTGTTAACTTTTATAAGTTTGGGCTAATTTGAAGTAAAAGATGTTGCCGTCTACACAAAGTATAATACTGAGCTTATTTTCATCATGAAAATGCATTTCAGACAATCTGCCGAAGCGTGATGTTTTGGTTTTTAACAACTAAAACAGATTTGTACAGCATTCTAATCTGCCATGCTTATTTACTGCATTTTCTGTTTTAATTCATTTGCTGCACATCACTGCCATCCTCTCCCCCTCTGAGCAGTAAATTTGGACTATCTGCGATCTTGATGACAGAAGCGGCTCATTGGTGGCTTTCTGCTGTTCTGCTATTTACCGGAATTATCAAGCCCACATTAGAGGCTGTATCCATGCAACATAGGTTATTTGGTGTCGTTTATCCTGGCTAAGTACCTTATTGCCAAAAATCTTTCATTTTGTGCAGCGACAGCTCTGAAGTTAGACACCTGTGTCTTCACTGAAAGGCAATCAACTTCTTGGAAACTAAGTAGTTTTTCAGAGGATTACCCGTTTCTGACTCTTTATGCTCTCATTTTCATTCCAAATGTGTCTTAAGATACTGCAGTTATTAAATTAAGTGACTAAGGGACCTTTGTGCGTGCAGCATTTCAGTAACCACATCTGTGTGGTGAACCCAAGTTCACAAGCAGTCAGCGTAATACTCAGTTAATCCTATATCTGAGCCCATACTGTAATCCCAAACTCTTTCAATATGGTATATTAAAAATATGCAAGTATTTTAAAGAGGAAAATACAAGTATAATAATGGAATGACCTGCGTTCCTACCACTCTCTTTCCCAAATTTGTAAACAGGTTTGAATTTTAATGATTAGCCATTTTTCTATGAATCTTCCAGAACTTTGCTCTGAAAATGTACATGTGAGGTGGCGTGAGTACAAATTGACTCAAATGTTTTTTTGAACTTGCCTTTTTGTAAGGGTAATGGCATTACAGTTAATGACCATGCAGATGTCCTTTAAGTAGTAATAATAGAATCTTGTGCAGCTTAATTATACTGAGCATTATTCAAACACACCCCAGTCTTAACGATCTGGGTTTTGGAGGGTCATTGTACACAGGGCAGGCAGAGGAAGCTGCAGGTTACAGAGGGAATGTCATAGAAGGCTGTGCTCTGACTCCTGAAGGGCAGGATGGGCCAGGTCATGCTGGATGTCAGGAGCTTCCAGGATAGGCCCAGCTAAGTCCCAGTCTGGAGGCCCCTTAGGGGGGAGGCCGGCCACAATGCCAGTTGATCCTGTGACCTCTGCATTCTTGGCACAGGCTCACTGCTCTTTTTTTTTTTTTTTTTTTTGCAGTTTTTTTTTTTTTTTTTTGGCCAGGGCTGAACCCACCACCTCTGGCATATGCTGGCGCCCTACTCCTTTGAGCCCCCCAGGCGCCACCCCAGGCTCACCGCTCTTTGAACAACAGAATCTCCATCTCTGTCTGGTGTGAAGTTCTACCCTCCCAGTGCTTGACTGAAACTTCTTTATTTTGTTTAAGTTTTTTTTTTTTTTTTCTTCGAGACTGATCTGCAACCTGTTCCCCTGGGAAGAGTGCTGGAAGCCAGTACTATAGTCTTTGAACAACAGAATCTCCATCTCTGTCTGGTGTGAAGTTCTACCCTCCCAGTGCTTGACTGAAACTTCTTTTTTTTGTTTAAGTTTTTTTTTTTTTTTCAATTTGGGTAATTTCTATTCACACACACAACTGGGGTGAAGGAGTTCTGTTTACATTTGTTCAGATTCACAATTTTTTACAATTATTATGTTCATGTGGTGCCCGTAGCTCAGTGTATAGGGTGCTGGCCACATATACC
>NW_003852402.1:25608729-25668468 GCF_000181295.1 Otolemur garnettii | reverse complement strand
AGTTTTTTTTTTTTTTTTTTGCAGTTTCTGGCCGAGGCTGGTTTGAACCCACCACCTACAGCATATGGGGCCGGTGTCCTACTCCTTTGAGCCACAGGCGCCTCCCTGTTTAAGATTTTTTTTAATGGGAAATCTCACACCAGTGCAAGAGAGACGAGCGATATGAACTTCTGTGTTCTCATCCCAGCTTCAACATTTATCAACATTTTGCAAATCTTGTCTCATCTGTCTTGTCTGGGGTTTTGGTGGGGGGCGTGGTAGCCACTGGAGTTTCTTCAAAGATCCCCAGCCACCATATCTTTTCAGTCATCAGCACTTCGCTATATCTATAGCAGATAAAAATAGTGCCATTATCATGCTCAACAAAATTAACCATAATTCTTAATATAGTTGAAAACCCAGTCCATGTTCTGCTTTCTTTGGGGGCTTCTGAAGGGTCATGGTTACATCTCCTTCCTTATCTACTTCTAAGAGAAATGCAAATAAAATGATAAAAATGTGCACAAGAAAGAGGAACTCAGCCTCAGATAATCCCCAGCCTGGGTAAGGAGCTGCCTGCAGCTGCTCTGATCGTTCACGGAGGGTTGTAGCTCTAGCGAGATTCATGGGCTGTCGCGTGGGGTAACCGACTGTGCTAAGTGTCTGTGTCATCTCTGACTCCTTTCCTTCCCCTTTCTAGGATTCAGGTTAGCCATGTGCTAAATGACACCCATATGAAATTCTCTCTTCCATCGAGCCGGAAAGAAATGAAGGCCGTGTGTATCCAGTTTGATGGTGGGAATTGCTCTTCGGTGGGCCACTTATCCTACATCGCTCTGCCTCACTGTTCCCTCATATCTCCTTCCACTACCTGGATCAGGTAATTTCTGGATTCATGTGATGATATTTTGTCCTCTTTGTGGTTAAGGGCCGTGTGCATAAAGATCATGGATTTCACTCAAATAAATTCAGAAATATACACCATTCTAAATTCCTCTCACCGAGTTCCTCTCAGAATTTACTCCTAGAAAAATGCATGTCTGACAAGCTGGTTGATTCCCATTGTCACAGTGAAGACTACAAGCATATTCTGTTTTTCTCTTTACCATGGCTGCTGGGAAGCTCACAACTAAAATATGTGTTCAATTAAAGTAGCTTTTTCTAGCCTAGGTTTCTTTCTTTTTCTTTTTCTTTTTTTTTCTCATTTTGAGGCAAAGTCTCACTCTGTTGCCCTCTGTAGAGAGCCCAAGTGTCATAGCTCACAGAAACCTCAAACTCTTGGGCTCAAGCAAGCCTCTTGCCTCAGCTTCCCGAGTAGCTGGGACTTCAGGCATGTGCAACTTCGCCTAGCTAAATTATAGGCGTGAGCTACCACACTAGGCACTTGAACTTAAATAAGAATATTGGAAGTTATTCTTTTCTTTTTCTCCTCTTCTTTTTTCCTCTTTCTTTCTTTATTCTTTTTTTAACAAAGCTTGTCTGTAGTTTTATCAAGAGAGTCCTTTGAAAATTAGCTTCATACTGGTAGCTCAAGCGGCTAAGGTACCAGCCACATACACCAGAGCTAGTGGGTTCAAATCTAGCCCAGGCCTGCCAAACAATGACAGCTACAACCAAAAAAAAAAAAAAAATAGCCAGGTGTTGTGGCAGACACCTATAGTCCTAGCTACTTGGGAGGCTGAGGCAAGAGAATCGCTTAAGCCCAGGAGTTGGAGGTTGCTGTGAGCTGTGACGCCATGATACTCTACCCAGGATGATAGCTAGAGGCTCTGTATCAAAAAAAAAAAAAAAAAAGAAAAGAAAAAGAAAATTAGCTTCATACTATGTTAGGTAAAGAAAATATTTTTAGAGTTAAATTCTAAAATCTGAATGTGAATTGAAATTAAACTAGGAAGAACGTGTATTGCAGCACTATTCACAATAGCCAAGATATTAAATTAACCTAAGTGTCTGTCAGTGGATGAATGGATGAAGAAATTGTGGTACATCTATACAATGGAATACTATTCAGCCACAAAAAAGAATGAAACTATGTCATTTGCAACAACATGGATGGAACAGAAGGACATCATGATAAGTGAAATAAAGCACAGAGAGACAAATATTACATATTTTACTCCTATGTGGGAACTAAAAATGTTGGTTTCATAGAGATGAAAAGTAGAATGATTGTTACCAGAGTCTGGGAAGGGGAGGAAAAAAAAAGGGTTGATTAATGGGTACAAAGACTTAGCTAGAAGGAATAAGAATTAGTGTCTGTAACTTAGTAGGGTAACTGTAGTTAATAATAATTTACTCCGTGTTTCAAAATAACTAGAAGAGTGGAATTGGAAGGTTCCTAACACAAAGAAGGGACAGATGCTTGAGGCAATAGATATCCACCAATTACCCTGATTTTATCATGACATTATATGCCTATATAAAAATATCACATTACTGTATAAATATGTATAACTATTACATATCCATGAAATTAAAAAAAAATAATAATTATGTCATAAAAAACAAACCAGAAAGATCAACAACTAGGGAGAGAATTTTTTTTCCCCTTAATATATTAGATTCACCCAGAAGAGTTCATTTTGAAATTTCCATCTCTCACAAAGGGGACATATTTAAAAGATGGATACTACTGGTGCCTCCTGTGGCTCAAGGAGTAAGGTACTGGCCCCATATACTGGAGGTGGCAGGTTCAAACCCAGCCCTGGCCAAAAACGGCAAAAAATAAATAAATAAATAAATAAATAAATAAGATTGACATTTCAATAGTTTGAAATTTCCCAAAGAACTCAAAACAGCTTATTCTAATGGTTATAAAATGAAATATATGAGAAAGAAGCTTTTTTTTTTATTGAATGGTAACTATGTACATTAATGCACTTCTGGGGTACAGCGTGGGGTTTTCACACACAATCCGAAACACTTCCATCAAACTGGTTAACATAGCCTTCATGTCATTTTCTTAGTTATTATTTTAAAACATTCACATTCTACTCTTAGAAAGATTCACTTGTACCCTTGTAAGATAAACCTCAGAAGTGATCCTTCCAATCCCCCCAAAGAAGCTTTTTTTAACAGAGTCTTACTTTATCGCCCTTGGTAGAGTGCTCTGGCGTCACAGCTCACAGCAATCTCCAACTCCTGGGCTTAGGCAATTCTCTTACCTCAGCCTCTCAAGTAGCTGGAACTACAGGCACCCGCCACAACACCCGGCTATTTTTTGTTGTAATTTGGCCAGGACCGGGTTTGAACCTGCCACCCTCAGTATATGGGGCCTGCACTCTACCCACTGAGCCACAGGTGCTGCCCAAGAAAGAAGCTTTTTATCATGAGCAGGAGTGGCACAAAGTGAAGAGTTACTTGTTGGTATCAGAAACCTAGGCTAGTGGCTGGGCGCGGTGGCTCACTCCTGTAATCCGAGCACTCTGGAAGGCTAAGGAGGGTAGATTTCTTGAGCTCAGGAGTTCGAGACCAGCCTGAGCAAGAGCAAGACCCTGTCTTTACTCAAATAGAAAATCTAGCCAGGCATAGTGGTGCACGCCTATAGTCCCAGCTATTCAGGAGGCTGAGGCAAGGGGATTGCTCAACCCCAAGAGTTTGAGGTTGCTGTGAGCTATGATACCTCTGCACTCTGCCCAGGGCAACAGAGTGAGACACTGTCTCAAAAAAAAAAAAAAAAAAGAAGAAAAGAAAAGAAAAAGAAAAAGAAATATATTTCCTCCCAGTCCTGTAGGCTGGAAGTCTGAAGGGGCCTCTCCTCCTTCTGAGGCCTCTCTCCTTGGCTTGCCCATGGCTGTCTTCACCTGGTCTTCCATTTGAATGGTCTGTGTTCTAATCTCTCCTTCTGATTAGGACACCAGGCATATTGGATTAGGGCTCACCCCAAGGACGTCATTTAACCTTAATTACCTCTTTAACCACTCCCATCTCCAAATACAGTCTCCTGAGGTAGTAGGGGCAGGGGCTTCAACATACAGATTTTACAGGAACACTCTTCAGCCCATAGGAATGGAATAGGAAAGATACAAATTGCAAAACCAAAGCTCTAGCATAACACCCACTCCCCTACCCTGGAACTAAGTCCATGCTGTAAATAAAAGCAGACAGTGACGTGGCACTCAGCACGTGCCTGGTGTGTGCATCTGTTCGCCAGGTTATTCCTCACAGCAAATTTAAGAGATTTACTCTTAAATTCTCCCTTATAAAAGAGTCATCCCTTTTGCAGATGAGGGAACTGAGGGTTTGAACAACTTGCCCCAGGCTCCCAGGCAGCCTGTCCTGGGATGTTGTGCTCTGAGCAACCTCAGAATCCTGCTTTAATATAAATTAAGAGACTTTTTATTGCCTTGTCACCTGTGACATTCTGAGCCTGTGTGTCCTGGTTGCTCCTGGGTCACTGTGCCTTGAGTAAGAACATGGCTCTGCAGTCTGGCCATCAGCAGAGCATGCTTTCTTTATTTACTTTTTAGCAATGGCTGTGGGCATGAGGCCAAGTCAGGTCCTCCTCCTTTGGTTAGAGGACTCAGGGTTCAACGTCTTCCCTCTGCCCCACAAATTGGGCAGCTCCTGCCCACCCCCAGTCTTGCCATCAAGGGCACAGCCCACTCTTGGACCTGACGTGCTCAGGCTCTTGTCCCCTAGAATGAGTACCTGGTGACCTAGTGAGGGCACTGAGAGCTGTGGCCTGCTGTTTATTTCACTCCCAGTGACCGCTTTGCTATTATGTGATTATGCGCTGAGACTACCTGAAATCATTTGGCTTACCTTTGGTGAGATCGAACGTAGCTGTTATTTATGTGGTTAACCAGACAGGAACATATCCTTTTAATGTCATTTATAATTTTACCTTGTCCAAAGTGTTCCCTGTCTCCCTAAATAAAATATAATTGGTAGGTTAGGAGTTTGATTCTGAAAATTGTTAGATTGAAGCATCTTCATATAGATTAAACAGCAATCAAACGAAATTCTGTTTGGTGAAACCTTTTCAAGGTACAGCTGCTGATCTGATTATAGTTGCCAATGTAACGTAACAAAATTCATATTCCATTAAAGAATTTGGGCATTTTCCTAGAATTAAAATAAGATCTGACCTGAATTTTCATACTTATGCATCTTGAAAACCATGGATTTGCGGCCAGTATCCTGAAAAGGCTTCTAAAATTGTCTTGCATTTGAAATTAAAATTAGTTAATTTGCTCTCAAACATAACTGTGTTTAATAGTAAATGTGAATAAATTGATAGCTTCGTTCATACATGCAAATTCCAGTGCGTTTAGGATGAAACGCTTATTGTTGCTTTTTCTTTTCTCCCTTGCAGCGGTGGTCAAAATATAATCATCAAGGGCAGAAATTTTGATGTAATTGACAGCTTAATCATTTCACATGAGTTAAAAGGAAACATGAATGTAAGTCTTCAGCTGCTTTTTAAGAATAATTCTTTTCGAGGATGAGTTCGTTTTCATCACGCTATACTATCATGTTTGGGAGTATTTTTTATTTCTATAACTTGGGTATCTATATGAATTTTTACCTGTTGTATGCGAGATCCTGTCTGTGGTTGAACAGACATCATAAAACCTACACTCGTAGTTGAATATTTCTAATTGTGGCACAGAAGCAGCAGAATCGCACTTGGTGTGACAAGGCCTGCCATGTTCTCCTTGTGTGACGTGTGGCAAGCCACTTTAATGAGACAATGCTTATGAATAGGTGTGAAAATGCCTCGTGAATGGCTAAGGTGTGATGGAAAGAAGAATAGCGTTTCTGTGAAGAGTGGGTGGTGGCGCTTCCAATGCTGTGAGAGGTTAGGTGACTTGCAAAAGTCCCAGACCCTTGTCAAAGGCTTCTCCTCCTGTCTCGCTGTCTGACCCAATTTGGCCCCAACCATCTAATCCCACCTTCTCTTTCGTTTCATCTCCCCACGGTGGAAATTGTAGATGTCTAGTCCCCACCCACTGCCCAGGTCTTGAGATGGAAGCTTCCGAAGCCAGGAATGAGAGAGGAGTTGAGGGATTTCAGAGCCCAGTTGGGTCTCTGAGCGCTCTTCTTCCTGAATGCTCTTCCCCATTCCATCTTCCCCTTTCTCCATTTCTTTGAAGACAGATGTGAGGGCAGCGGCCTTTCTGAGGCCCTGCCTAACCACTTCCTGCCACACGGGGCAGATCTCAGGTGGCTGCAGACCTCATCCCCCCTGGGGCCCAGTGTGGGCTCAGGCCCAAATTCAGGAGGCTGCCTGCTTCATCATCCTTACACTCCTGTTATGGACTTATCTGCCTGCCAGCATATTTCAGAGCCGGTGCCAGTATCTGCTCTGTAGGAATACTGGGATACTTTCTGCTATTATTTCGGCAGGTTGCAAACATGTGCAGTCGAGTGATTCTTATACGTTGACCCTTGGGCCAGAGGCACGGCCTGCGTTTGTCCGTGAACTTGCCCTCCCTCCCACGTGCTATTTCCAAATCAACTAGAATTGATTGAGCACCTACTGTGGACAAAATGTCTCGCTGGGTGTAGGCACAAGGTCCCATTGCCTTCATGGGGGAAGATGGCAAGTCCACACTGGGATTGAAAGGCAACCGTACAGGGTGTCCTCAAGCTCTGGGTCCTCTGGTTCCTTTCCAGCTCAGAAATCCTGTGAGTCCAAGAAGGTACCATGTGTTTCCACATGGAATGAATATTTTTACAGCATGGGGCCGAATAAAGGTCAGACTGAAAACTCCACCCTTAATTCTGCAGGCAGCAGGGAGCTGTTGAAAATCTTCGAGCAGGAGTGACATAGGTCTAGGGGTGCTTTCTGCTATTATTTCGGCAGTGGCTGCTACACAGGTGCTTTGGGAGAGGCAGGAACTGAAGAAAGGCCTACAGAGGTGCCCGTGATAACGTCCAGGTGTATTTGACCTTCCAGGCTGACAGCAGGTGCGCTGGGCTGTGGTTAACAGCGCAGGTCTCAAGGGATTTGTCCTTAGAGGGAGAGTGGGGGCCACACCATGGGAATGAGAGCACAAAGGAAGAAGGAAAGGGCACCTAGGATGGAATCTGGTGGAAAAGCTTCATTTGTTTTTTTCTGTTTGTTTGTTTTTGGTTTTTTTTTGAGACAGAGTCTCACTCTGCTGCCCTGGGTAAGAGTGTTATGCCATCATAGCTCACAGCTTAAGTAATCCTCTAGCCTCAGCCTCTTGAGTAGCTAGGACTACAGCCACTCGCCACAATGCTTAGCTAATTTTTTTTTTTTGCAGTTTTTGGCCAGGGCTGGGTTTGAACCTGCCACCTCTGGTATATGGGGCCAGCGCCCTACTCCTTTGAGCCACAGGTGCTGCCCCCTGGCTAATTTTTAGAGATGGGGGGTCTCACTCTTGCTCAGGCTGGTCTTGAACTCCTGAGCTCAAGCAACACACCCACCTCAGTCTCCTAAAGTGCTGGGATTACAGGCATGAGCCACTGTGAGGAGCCCTAAAAGCTTCATTTCAAGAAATTAAAGGAAGGCATCTGAGAAGCTGCTCAGATATTAGAGAAAAAGAGTATCTCAGATCATGGTACTTGGTCACTAGTTTTGAAATAGAGAGTCCTGAGGTTATAAAAAAGTCAGGATGATCCTGTTTTGAGTAATCCTTCTTGAAGGCGTCTGCAGCAAAAGTCAGCCTGCTCGCAGTTAAGGCTGCCAGAGAAGTGGAGGCAGCTGGGGTAGTGGTTTTCCTCCCATCACCAGAGGCACGAGTAGGGGGAGACTGGGGCCTGCAGTTCGGGAAGATGTTATGGTAGAAGGGAGGTTGCGCTTGCCCAAGTCTCAGCTGTTCGTATCAGATTTCCCACCTGTCTTCCTGTCCTCTTCAGAAACTCCAATATCGGGTGCCTGGAGCAGGGGATGGTGGGGGAGAATAGTTCTTCACACCTGATGAATTTCTTTTTACGAGTTATAATTGCTCTTCTTCAAAATGTTTGCCAGCCTGCCTTAACCCACAAATTCCTCTGCCTGCCTCTCCGTACCCTTGAAAGGGACTGTACGTTTTTGTTGGATTTTTTTTCTTCTTAAAGTAAACCCGTGAATCAGGCCATCTTTCCTGCATTGTTTCCGGTTTCCATGCTCTTCATTTCACAGGGGACACATTGTCCCTTTTACGGTTGTTTTCTCCTGTTTTCTGTTACGCCTGAAAAGCCTTTTCCCCCTTGCGGTTGGTGACTTCTGCTAAAGCCCTACAGAAGGTTCCCAACAAAGATCGAGTCTGCCAGCAGCAAGCAGGTCAGGGGCCGGCCCTTGTTGAGGGGGGGGGCTCTCCTCTTCCCTTCTCGTGGTTTCCTAGGACTCTCACGGGCCGACTCCAAGGACACCTAAGCCCCTTGGGTGTAAGACTTCCCCTTTCTGTAGCCTACTTCCTTCTGCATAATCTCTTTTCCCATTACACAACCTTTGAAACTGCAGTCATCATCACCGATCGCATTAATGATGACATTACCATGCACACACTGAGTGCTTACTCTGTGCCTGGTACTATCCTAAGTAATTGTATGTGCATACTCGCCTTTAATTTAACCCTCCTTTAATTTATCCCTCGTTTAATCCAATGAGCTGTCTCTCATTTCATGTAACTTCATGTCATGAGGTATGTCGTATTGCTGACCCATTTTACAGATGAGAAAACAGAAGCAATGAGAAGTTGCCCAGGTCACATAGCTCACAGAGACCAGACCTGAGTTTCACAAGTGAAATGCTCTTAACATGCTCTTTTCTTCTCTCCCAGGTCTCTGAATACTGTATGGCTACCGAGTGCAGGTTTTTGGCCCCCAGTCTGAAGATCTCCAAAGTGCGCACGAATGTCACTGTGAAGCTCAGAGTACAAGAGGCCCACCTCGACTGTGGATCCTTGCAGTATCTTGAGGACCCCAAGTTTACAGGGTACCGTGTAGAATCGGAAGTGGACAAAGAATTGGAAGTAAAAATTCAAGTATGTTTCTCTTTTGGGGGGTGGGTGGGAAGTTCCCTTGCCCCTTTGCCTGGAAAGGTGTGCTTTGCTTGTGAGTTTCCATGGCTTTGCTTGTGAGTTTCCATGGCTTTGCTTGTGAGTTTCCATGTCCGCCCTGATTTCTTCATCTTCATCGTGTTCTTCACAGAAAGAAAATGATAACTTCAACATTTCCAAGAAAGACATTGAAATTACTCTCTTCCACGGGGAAAATGAACAATTAAACTGCAGCTTTGAAGACATCACTAGAAACCAAGATCTTACCACCATCCTTTGCAAAATTACCAATATCACGACTGCAAGCACCATCGCCTCTTCTTCAAAGAAAGTTCGTGTAAGTCAGCTGGAAGTCCTGCCTGCTGCCTTTACCTGATTTTTGGTGATTCCTTGGCTAAACCAGAGGCCAGAGTGGAATCTTTTATGGATCTTCCAATCTTCACTTTAAACAGAAGATCAACAAAGCTGGTACTATGAGCCCAAGCATAATATCTCTAAAATAGCTGGCACATTCCAGCCATATGCTTGTTTGAATGTCAAAGCATTCAACGCACCATTGTCTATAATCCTAATGAGTCTTGATAGCTTTTGTTCTAGCTATACATTTAGAATGTAGCATCTGCAAACAAGATCTCTAGACCCATTGCTGAGTGAGCTGCATTCCTTTCTCAAATACGGAGGTGACATGACTTAGCAGAAACCCCAAATGAGGGCCTCTTTGGCACACGCAGTGTAGCCTTAGACTCTGATGGAGAACAGTTCATTTCTGGGTTGTGGGCCGCTCCCTTCCCTGTGAAGTCATACTTCCGGAATTAATCCTTCCCCAGACATGTTTGGAAGGCCCATCGCTGGTATATTTATGTCTCACAATAAAAACGTGAGGCCATTGAGAAGGAAAACGTATTAGAAGTCACCCTTTTTATTGTTCATGCCATATGAGGCTCTGTACAGCCCATATTAAAAAATGCTTTATGATCTATGGTCGTGAATAATTGAATAAGGGACAGGAACAAAGCTATCAGACCAGAAGGCAAAACCAAACGGGTGTTCATGTCCGGATGGCACCAGATCACCGCTGTGTGGCCTTATGTAGGTCACTAGACCTCCCTGAGCCTCCCTCTGTCCGTCTATATGGCAAAGGGGGTGATACTAGACATAAAATCAAGCCCAACAACTAAACCCACCAGTGAGCTCCCCTGTTAGTTGAGAAGAGCAAATGCTAGCGTTCTGAGCCTTTCACAACTCACTGTGATGAGGACACAGAAGAGAAAAAAGCAGAAAGAAGCATCTGCCTATGGAGGTAAAAAGAGTGAAGGAAATAAATGTTTTAAAATGTGTTCGACGGTAGCAGTTGTGATGGAGAAAAATGGAGCAGGGAAGAGAAGAGGTGTGCGGGGGAGGCAGTGCTGCGGGTTTTGCAGTGGTGGGCAGGAAAGGCCTGCCTGTGGGCGAGCCGTGGGCAGTGTACTCCAGGCAGAGGGAATGGGGGCTGTGAAGGTCTCAAGGTAGGAGCCTGCGTGGGGTGTTTAGGGAGTAGCAAGGAGGCCAGTATGGCTGGAGTAGAAAAAGCAAACGAGAATATTTGGAGGAGGTTAGAGAATTAATGGGGAGAGGAGATTATTAGGACCTTGTGGGTCATAGTAAAGCTTGGCTTGTGTGCTTGGGAAGCCAGAGGAAAGTTCTGAGCAGGGTGTCACGAGCTGACTCACTGGGGTGCTACAGTGCATTTAATCTTCATGACAGCCTCCCAAGGGGCTCTGTCAATGTCCTATCTCTGAGATGAGGAGAGAGAGGACCAGATGGTTGAGTGCCCAGCTCAAGATGGTACATCTGGGAAGGACAGCAGGTGGCAAAGCTGGGGTGGAGAACTTAGGCCGTCTGGATCCAGAATCTGCTCTAGCCACTTTGCTCAAATGCCTCCATGGGGGCAGAGTGGTTCTAAGGACTGAACTGTATCTTAACACTTGTATGTACAGCAATGGGAAAATAAGGCTTGATGTTGAGCTATTCCCTGTACAAGGTTTTATGAAATTTTTATAACCAAAAAAAAAAAAAAATGCCCAAACTGGAAAAAGTCCTCAGCGATCATCCAGTCAACATTATCAAACCGGTTTTTTTGCCAAAAAAAAAAATGCTTTATTCAAAATAAAAGAAAAACATAAGTCACATTGTTTCCTTGGAATAAAGGGTAGGGAGCTTCTTATCCATAGGTTACCACCTCTTTATTGTCTCCACTTCTGCAATTTAGAATTCCCCGTTCAAGCTGGGAGTAGTGGCTCACCCCTGTAATCCTAGCACTCTGGGAAGCCAAGGCAGGTGGATCGCCTGAGTTCAGGAATTTGAGACCAGCCTAAGCAAGAGTGAAAGAAACTCCCATCTCTACTAAAAATAGAAAAACTAGCCAGGCATTGTGGCAGAGCCCTGTAGTCCCAGCTACTTGGGAAGTTGAGGCGAGAGGATGGCTTAAGCCAAAGAGTTTGAGGTTGCTGTGAGCTGTGATGCCACAGCACTTTGCCCAGGGTGACAGAGTGAGACTCTGTCTCAAAAAAAAAAAAAAAAAAAAAATTCCAGTTTAAAGAGGGCCAAAGTGTAGAATATATAGGCCTAGCCCAGTGCATCTCAACTGACGTATCAGGAAACTAAGGCACAATGACTGTCCTTGACTTGCTTAAGGGTGCACAGTTATTCTGCCCAGAGATGGGCCTTGAACTCCCCTCTTCTTTTGTATCTTGAAACCACATGGAGGAAGAAATTACGTACATCAGTATAGTACCCGAATGAACTGCACCTAAGACATTCTTTGTCCCATTAGGTCAAGCTGGGAAACTTGGAGCTCTACGTGGAGCAGGAATCAGTTCCTTCCACTTGGTATTTTCTGATTGTGCTTCCCGTCTTGCTAGTGATTGTCATTGTTGGTAAGTGCCCTGTTTAATTTTGTCAGAGAAATTATTCCCTGGGGCTTCTTGTCAGACAGGCAGACTTTCAGCTTTCAGGGCCTGTTTGTTTCACTTAAGTATTAATGGGTGAAAACCCACATCAGAACTTTGGACGGGAATAGTAGGAACACACTGAGGGCTTTCTAAACATTTTTAAAGGATGATTCATTAATAAAAGGCTGGATTACAAAGATAGTGTCTTGGTGATGGAGAGAAATAGTCCCCTTTGCTTCCCCATGCCTATGAATTGTGATGAGAAGGGGACATTTAGATCATTCCCCCAAGTCTTCTGGGATGTTGGATTCCCAGAACTTGGACATCTCATCCTGTCCCCTTGGTCATCTCATCCCCCCACCCCTTTTCAACCCTGATTTTCAGGGGAGAACTGCACTTTAGAAGTGTTATCTGTGTCATCTGTGAAAGTGTTCCCAGGCTCATCTGTGCACCCATCCCATGGTGTTTGCTCACTGGCTAAGGCCGGCCCACTGGTGTTTTGTTTGGCCCACATCACATTTTAAAAAAACTATCAAGTAGCTGATAACATTTAAAAATGAGTTATTCACATTGAAAAACTACTCTCAAAACCTTGAAAGATTTGGATTGTTGGATTGCAGTGTTTCCATAGTATCAGTTTACAAGTATTGAGGAGCAGCTACACCCTGGGGTTTTACCACAGTCTGCACTCCTCCCTATTGTCTCCACCCAGGCCATTTAACTCATTTGTGTAACCAGTTAGCTTGTGACTCTGTTTCTGAGCGGCTTTTCAAGTCTGTTTTCTCTCATCCTTTATTGAAAAAGGAACGATACCAACAAATAGCACACCATATTTCTTGATTTAACATAGATGTTGTCTTTCTAACATTTTAGGCTAACAGGGGCACTTGCTAATGTCTCCTTCTATATACTCATTCGTTCATTCATTCATTCATCCCTGCTTCCATTTTCCTTACGTTCATGGAGCACCTGCTGTGCTGATAACTACACAAGTCTCTAGAGCTACAGGAGATGAGTGAAAGGCTTTGCATGCATGAGCCAGTGTTGCTCAAAGTGCAGCCTAAGGAACAATGGTCCCAAGTGGTGTTCCTCTTGGAGGTTCCATGATGAAGTAAGTTTGGGAATCACTGCCTACTCTGCCCTTTCTTAGAGATGCACAATGCATGTTATGGTTAAGACTGTTGACTTTGTAAAGTGGTCCAGTGAAGAACCGTATTTAATTCTGTTTCCTCTAGCATTATTCACATCTACTGATTGCAGAGCCCTTTTATCAGGTAATTTTTATTTAAAGAAAGAGAAACTTCCTAGAATAATAATGATAGTTGATTGTTGGTTACTTATTCTTTTTAAAGAATAAGTTCTTGCTGGGCATGGTGGCTCACGTCTGTAATCCTAGCACTTTGGGAGTCTGAGGTGGTGGATTGCCTGAGCTCAGGAGTTCGAGACCAGCCTGAGCAAAAGAGAAACCCCGTCTCTAAAAATAGCTGGCTGTTGTGGCAGGTGCCTATAGTCCCAGCTACTTGGGAGGCTGAGGCAAGAGGGTCGTTGGAGCCAAAGGGTTTGAGGTTGCTGTGAGCTGTGATGCCATGGCACTCTACTCAGGGCACAGAGTGAGACTGTCTCAAAAAAAAAAAAAAAAGAATAAGTCCTTAATGCTTTCTGTGAGTTACTTTTATAATCCTCTGGACATCATAGTGAGGGAGCTACTCTTACAGAGAAGGCAGACAGGGAGGCAGGCACAGAGATGCTAAGGAACTTAACCTGGGTCACACAGCTTTCAGGAAATGGCAGAGCAGGAGCACAAACTCAAGGACCAGATGGGTCTGTTTACTGCCTTTGCAGTGCAGTTAGGAGCAAGATGAGGTGGGAAAAGGCCCACCTGGATTGGGGGTGTGAGGGGTTCCCTGTGGCTCATTCATCAGGTCCCCACATTGGTCTATGCAACTTTGGCATATGTAGCCAGCCATGAACTTATAGTTCCTTTCTGCATTTGAAACACAACTTTATTTCTCCAGGGATGCTTAGAAACATTAAAAAAGAATGGAACAATATAAGTGGCTGCAGCTGTAAGGGAATTTGGCTTGTTTCATTACTTTTCAGCCAACTGGGATCTTTGGTTACAAGTGAAGGTTATTTGATTTAGTTTTCACTTTTAAAATGAGTGTGTGTGTATGTGTGTGTGTGTGTGTGGTTGTTTTTCCTGTTGCTTTTTAGCATCTTCCCTTTCCCTTACAGTGACCCCTTCACTGGGAAATTTTCTTTTAATAAAATTTAGTTCTTAAATGCTATTTTCTATTCACATTCTCTCTCTCTCTCCTTCTACTTTTTATTTTTTTTAAAGAACTATAGCCATGGTGGCTCATGGGGGTGGATTGATTGAAGTCATGAATTCCAGACCATCCTGAGCAAGAGCGAGACCCCCGTCTCTACTAAAAAAATAGAAAAATTAGCTGGGCATAGTGGCAGGTGCCTGGAGACCCAGGTACTTGGGAGGCTGAGGCAGGAGAATCGCTTGAGTTCAGGAGTTTGAGGTTGCTGTGAGCTGTGACACCATGGCACTCTAGCCTGGGTGACAGTGAGACTCTATCTCAAAACCCCCTCCAAAACAATAAAGGTTGGTTTGTCTTATTTATTTACTGTAACTGACATAGACTCTCTGTCTCTTAGCGGCCGTGGGGGTGACCAGGTACAAATCTAAGGAGCTAAGTCGCAAACAGAGTCAACAGCTGGAACTCTTGGAGAGTGAGCTCCGGAAAGAGATACGCGATGGTAGGCTCCAAAATTTTATTTGTAGAAAAACCAAGTCTTTTTTCGTTTTATATATTTTTTTCTAACCTTTCAACGGAGATGGCCACAATAATGAGAACTGTTTATACAATAGAAGACAACTGAACAGCAGGGCCTGGGCCTGGCCCTGTGCTTTATTTCAGCTCTTCTCTGCAGCCAACCAAGTAATTATCTATTGTTTCTTCTTTAATGAAAACCAAGGTCATACTCTGTGTTAGACAAAACAGCAGAACATCTTATCCATTGTTTGTTGAGTTAAAATATTGCTCTTGGGATTCTGTTTTGCAGGCTTTGCTGAGCTGCAGATGGATAAATTGGATGTGGTTGATAGTTTTGGAACTGTTCCCTTCCTTGACTACAAACATTTTGCTCTGAGAACTTTCTTCCCTGAGGTAAAAGAGCATTGATCATATTCCTAAGGTTGAGTCTTGAATAATAATGAAGGTGCTTGTTGCTAGTGTCAAAAAGGGGTGTTTGCTCCCAAGGCAGCTGTGGCTAATATGCTCAGTGCAAAACAATAGCTTAAGCCTGAACAGAACAGGGAGGAGGATAATTATTAATTGCATTGATTAGGGTATAATGCTGTGATGGGCCACTGGCAATTACTCCTTGTCCAGTAACAAAAACCTAGGAGGGACAGAAGTTCAGAGTGATGACTCCTGCTTTATTTTACTCCCGGTTTAGAAGTGAATGTGGAGCTGGGAAGTGAGCTAGTTTATTTAAAAATCAATAAATTGTGAGCTGGCCAATTTGTTGTATTTATCTGCATGACTTACACCGCAGCTACTAGATTATTCACTATTATTTCTCTACTGGAAATGAAAGGTTCTACTGGCCGAAAGGGAGGAGAGTAGACAGAGACGGGATTTGAGTTGAAAACAGACATTTTTAGCAATGTAGAGTTTATAGCGTTCTCTTCGGCAGTATTTCTTCAGCTGATCAGCTCGTATCACCCTCATTTAGTAGAAATAGCTGCACGAACTGATTGATTCATTTGTTCTAGGGTTCTGAGGAGTAGTCTACTTAACCCTTTGGCTTGCTGGTCTCACCTGCGTTCTAACACCTCCATTTTCTCACCCACTCACTCAGCCTTCTTCATTTACCCTCTCGAGTCTTTGCTGAGCTACATCCATTCTCTGTATCATCACCTCCACGTCCCGATACCCCAGCTCCACCATATTGCATCTCTTCCCTCTGTTTTATTCTGGTCCAGAATGGTCGGCCCCAGAGAGGCCCAACCTCTGTAACACACCAATACTGGCTATCATATTTAAAATCTCGACTTCTAAGCAACCCCAGAAATCTCTCCAGCCACAGGAGAGTTTGTATCACCCTCCTAGAAGCTTCCCCACTGCAGTTGGCCAGAAGCCGACAGTTCAGAAACCCAGACTCGGGCAGTAAGCAATTTCCAGTTTCTCTATAATTCCAGAAGTAGACATCATGATACGTGATGCTGTGTCTGGAGGTTGGAAAACCTCCATAAAACACCCACCATATTTTTTGGTCCAGGCCTTAGTATTGTAAATCAAGAAGGCCTATAAATAAGACTTGAGGTTTTTTTATACTCATGAAGCCTTTTTCTTTACATATCCTTCCAGATTTGCCGTTTGCCACCTTATCCATGTCTAGGGCAGAGCCCTGTCTGGGGAGGGTGGCTCAGTTCCCTGAATCAGGATGACTGTGCGGGGACTCTGCAAGGTTGCATTATGAGCCCTCGTTCCCAGCTTTCTGAGATCCCCATTAAGAATTTAATAGCAATAAGATAACTGGAGATTTTGACTATCAACATGAGTACTGTGTAGGCTTTTACAGTTAATGATTGCCCTTGAGTGCTGAATGGAGTAATCTGTGTCCTAAAAAAGAAATTTTTCTATCTTCTAAATTTGGTAATCAAGAATGAGATAAAGTGATGAATATAAAGGAAAACTGCTGCAAGTGGAGTGTTTCAAAGTTCCAAAAAAAAAATAAAATAAAATCTAGGAACAATGCTACATTATTTTAGGAGAAGATAGCTGCGAGGAGCTGAACTGATTTAACTCAGGGTTATGTATAATCTTGAAAGGCAACTGGGAAAGCCGTAAAAATTGAAGTCAGGAGAAGTCATTAAAGGAGGGAACCCAAGAAAAACAAGCATAAATTTGTCAGAACCCTATCGAGAAGCCCGAAGGCAAAATTGAATTTATAATAATTAAGATAGAGAGAACAGGGAAACATATTATAATAGGACAGTACCACTTGAAATACATTCCGGGCTGCAGATAAGCCCTCCTATAATTAGGCCTTTCCCTAATTGATTGGGAGCCAAATCATGCAGGCCTGGAAATTGGGGCTGGGGGGACTTGGGTGATCAACACCTGCCAGAAAGCAACAGGCAAAAAAAACCCAAAGGAAATTGTAGGTTTGCAGAGGAGGCCAGGGGAATCACCAGTTCCCTGGTTCTTTACTCTGCTTGTTGGTTCTGGCTTTTAAAAGCCTTGCTTTTTATTATATTGACTCTTCTTTGTTTTTCTGAAGGGAGAAGAAATAAGGGTAAGCAGAGGCTCTAACCTCCTGGAAAAGAGAGATTTGAATGAAAGGAGGAAAGAGCTTTAAAACACAGAGAACCAGGGCAGAGTTTCCTTATTTAAAGTTCAGAATCAATCTGTTTCAACCATCCATTTCCATGAGGTTGGTTCAGTAGAGAAATGTTGAGAACTGGAAAATGCAAGTCTAGGATCTGGAACATAACCAAAATAGTTTGAGGTCTTTTGCTTGGGCCAGCAAATTTGAGAGTATGGAGGGAACTTCATTGCAGAAGAAAGTGACTACGATATAAAATCAACTCAAAATTTCAGTTATTACCAAAAATGAAAAACCTGAATGTTTGAGTTTATATTTTCATTTTGTTGACTCATTTAAAGTATTACTCAACATACTTTTAAAATTGAATCTATTCCTGGGTGGCACCTGTGGCTCGAAGGAGTAGAGCGCAGGCCCCATATGCTGGAGGTGGCGGGGTCAAACCCAGCCCCCACAAAAAAAAAAAAAAAAAAAAAAAATTGAATCCATTCCAATGAGATTTATGGTACACTAAAAGAACTCAAATTTAAAGTTTATATTCAGGAGCTACCTAGCATAATACATAAAAATAATTTTAGAAACCAGGCGGGTGGCTCACACCTGTCATCCTAACACTCTTAGAGACCAAAGCGAGTGAATTGCTTGAGCTCAGAAGTTCAGGACCAGCCTGAGCAGGAGTGAGACACCATCTCTACTAAAAACAGAAAAACTAACCAGGTGTTGTGCAGGTGCCTATGGTCCCAGCTACTCAGGAGACTGAACCCAGGAGTTTGAGGTTGCTTGGAACTATGATGAAACCAGAGCACTCTACCCAGGGCAACAGAGTAAGATGCTTCGGGAAAAAAAGAAGAAAGAAAGAAAGGAGAAAGGAAAGAAGGGAAGAAGAGAGGGAAGGAAGGAAGGAAACTAGTAGGGTAGTAGCATTATAGTCTGTCATAAATTAAGAATAAAAACAATAGCTGACATACAACACTTCCTATGCATTCAATTATTTATTTTCACTATTATTGTCCCCATTTGATAGATGAGGAAAGTCAGACACAGAAGGTTCAGTAACTTGTGCAAAGTCAAGTAACCAGTATGAGCAAAAACCAGGACTGGAACCCTCGTGGTGTGGCTCCAGAGTCCATGCTTCTAACCACCCGACTCTACTCCTCCTGGAGTAACAGTGTGTATTGAGACAAGAGATGCTACTTAGCTAAGCCTTGTGAAAACGTACGCTAATAGTTATCCTCAGAAGGTAAATTGCTGGAGGAGTGGTCTGACATTTGCATACTCTTCACGGCGCACCTCTTCAACCTTTGAGTCAATTCTTTTAAAATGTGAGCTGATACTTTCATCTACCCAAAATGGGACTGATGCAATGGTAATTATTCTTCTTAGAGGCTTTCACAATTCGGTGGCGTTTCTTGAGAGCTGAATAATTATTTGTTATGTATTAGAGGATGTGCAGCGAGCATAAGCCCAGGGGCTCTTCAGATTAGCAAATAGTGTCTCTGCGTTATTAAAACGGACTCGGGTATTATAACAAAAATACACTCTTCATTTCCTTTGGATGTTATGAATAATAAAAGTATCTCCTTCCTCTCAGTCAGGTGGCTTCACACACATCTTCACTGAAGATATGCATGTAAGTCTCTCTAAGTTTTCATTTCTAGCCCAGTGACTGCCTGCCTTCATTGTGTTATCATTATCATCATCATCTCCATTATTATTACTCTGAATTCTTATTGTGGGTTTTTTGGGATCATGAATTCAATATTAAATAATTCATCGTCTTGGAAAACCCATTGTGGATCTACTTTCCAACTTTAAACTTATATTATATTGTATTTCTTTTCTTTTCTTTCTTTCTTTTTTTTTCTTTTCTAGAACAGAGACGCCAATAACAAGAATGAAAGTCTCACAGCTCTGGACGCCCTAATCTGTAATAAAAGTTTTCTTGTTACCGTCATCCATACTCTTGAAAAGCAGAAGAACTTTTCGGTGAAGGACAGGTACTACGTCAATTCTTTGATGTTTTGAAAGCCTTTAAATAAAGGAAAATAAAACTTGAACCCCTTATTTTATTTCTAACTCACTACCTGAACTTGGTTATCTTGAGAGCATATTCTTGCCACAGGTCATTTGGGTGTTCAGGCAGCCAAGATATCTTCATTTCAGATCATGCCACCCCCAACACAAATTCTTCCCTCCCTCCTTTTTTCCTCCCTTCCCTTTCTTTCTCTTCTTTTCTTCCTTTCCTTTTTCTTGTCTTTCTTTTTTTTTTTTAATTTTGAGACAGGATTTTGCTATGTTCTCTAGGCTGGATTTGAACTCCTGGGCTCAAGTGATCCTCCTCCCTCAGCCTCCTGATAACGAACACTACAGGTGCATCCTACCAGACCAGCTCCAAAAACAAATTCTGTTTTGAAGCTATACACACCCCAGAAAACCCCTGAAAAACTCTAATGCCAAAAAAAAACCCCACCCACATAGATGCTTAATTTTAATTTTAAAAAAAGCAGAAGTGTTATTTTTAATTTTAAAAACACCCTGAAAATTTGGGAAAGAGACTCACTTCTTGTTACTACTCTAGGTTAAGTACTAAAAACACAGAAGACATCCCAAAGTTAACGCTGGTGTGTGGCTTTATTGCTTGAGAACAGAAGTGGTCAGGACATAAACATTTACGAAAAAAAAGAAATGAAACAACTTCCAGTAGGACAGCTCCCCACACCCCTTGCCAGCACGTGTCCATGGAAACTCTCATCGGCTGGGCACGGTGGCTCCCGCCTATAATCCTAGCACTTGGGGAGGCCAAGGAGGGTGGGTTGCCTGAGACCAACCTGAGCAAGAGTGAGACCCCGTCTCTAAAAATCGCCACACATTGTGGTAGTCCCAACTGCGTGGGAGGCTGAGGCAAGAGGACCACTTGAGTCCAAGAGTTTGAGGTTGCTGTGACGGCAGTCTACTGCAGGCAACAAAGTGAGATTCTGTCTCAAAAAAGAGAAAAAAAGACTACCGTCATTGTCCCACCAAGCCCATGGCTGGTGGTTAACCCAGGCTCTCTTTTTAAACAGGTGTCTGTTCGCCTCCTTCTTAACCATTGCACTGCAAACCAAGCTGGTCTACCTGACCAGCATCCTGGAGGTACTGACCAGGGACCTGATGGAACAGTCCAGTAACATGCAGCCTAAACTCATGCTAAGACGCACGGAATCCGTGGTGGAAAAACTCCTCACAAACTGGATGTCCGTTTGCCTTTCTGGTTTTCTCCGGGTAAGTGTCACAGCCCTGGGCAGTGTCAGAGGTAAGACAATCTGCGGTTATATTTAGCAGCTGCGATGCCTTTGCCAGGCTGAGTCCTGACTGCTCCATGATGTCAGCATTTCCCCACATCTAGCCTCCGTCCTTTCCAACAGCAGATAGAGGGGGAAAGTAACAATTGTTTTGGCTGTAACCCGCCCCTGCAAATGTGACCATTCAGAATGTCCTTAGGTGAGACTTCTCAAGCACCATCTCATCCTTAAACATCAATTAACACCCAGAGCCCAGCCGGCAGTTTAAGAAAATGTACTGAGAAGGACAATTTCAAATACTGGAGAGAACAAACCCTTTCAGGCCCTCTGAAGCATCCTACAAATAGCGTTACCTCCCAGTACCCTGGCAGCTAATTACAGTCGATTCTTACCAGTCATTCCACATTAAAACAAGTCCTCAGAGACCTGCCTGTCCCCCGCCTCCCAGTTCACTTTGTTGCTGTTCCTGCCTGAGTGTAGTTGTAATCGCCTTGAACCTTTCAAAGCTTTTTGAATGCAAACTTTTCACAGATTGTAATGGTTAAGACAGCCGGCCCGGGATCCCACTGCTGGGTCCAAGTCTAGACTTTCCCACTGACTTGGTTTTATAACCTACAGAAGGAGAGGAATGTTTTAGGACTGTTTTGAAGCACAAACGAGAAAGTGTATGCCCTGGCTTAGCACAGAGGAAGAACTCCACGAATGTTGGCCATTACTATTATAAAATATTAATATTGAAATAAGGGTGTCCCAGTGAACACACTCTTCGTTCAGCCCTTGGAAGCTCGTGGTACACAAGGTTTGGATCCTTAATTTCACCAGCCATCCAGATTCCAGCAAAACTGCATAATTGTGTATTTGTAGCTAGTTCTGAAATCTAATTAAAATTTGAATAAGATACACTGCTATGCCACAGGTTTTAACAGTGCTACTTAAGTTTAGATCCAAAGGCAGCACTTTAAATAGACTGTGCTTAGTTTAATGTTTAATGCAATCTTACAAGTAGACGCACACAATTTTTTTTTTATTTCCTACCAACCCCTTCCTCTCCCAAGGCAATACCCATTTATTAAGATTAATGAAATCTGCCTTCTTTTCTGTTTACTTGGTATAAAGCATCGTACGCGTTGGGGAGGTGTTGAGCCAGTTATTTCTGGGGTGAATATTTTTTGCTTCCCACCGTTGTTGCTTTAGTCACAACTGCTTCTAAACAGGCTTCCCGAGTCACTGGGCTTGGTCTTCAAAGGCCAACTCCTGCCTGTCCCCAGGACCACTGACTCAGACATTCTGGAGGTGGCCCTAGTAATCCATGATTTTCACAAGCTCCTCCAAGTAATTCTGTGCGTGTTATAGCTGAAAAGCCCTGGGGTGTTAGAGAGAGCCCTGGACCGGGAGTCTCAGCAGGTTTGAGTGCTGAAACCTCTCAGCCCCGGCCAGCTGCGATTTCCATTGGGGGCACCGTTTTCAATCCACTAAATGAGGGGTGTGGTCATTGGCCTTAAATTTCCTTCCAGCTTTTTCTACCAGGACCTTGTGATTCTTGCTCTGAACTCTCAAGCGCTGCTTTGGGCATTTAAGGGATGAGGTGTTCAGAAAATCTGGGCTCCGAGCCCAAACGGCCCCCTTGAGCATAGCATTCTGGGTCAAGATTTCACAGTGCTGATTCAAGAGTGTCTCACGCTTTCTGGGGTTGAGGGGGAGGCGCAGCTCACAGGGAGGAAGTGGCTTAGAGCCAGCCAGCTGATGCTTTCGCTTTCAGTGTGATAATTCCCTCTAGTGTGGAGAGCCCATGGGGTGACCAAGGGGGTCTGAGACACTGATGGCCCTCGGCCTCCTGCCCCACCCTACAGATATCGAATGAGTGGCACTGGCCTCGTGACCCCCCCAGGTAACTTCCCCTTCCAAGAAGTCAAGGCTTGGTGGTACATTAACTGCCACTTATGACTATACTGGATACACACCAAGAGCTTTGTTTACATTTTTTCATTCAATCCCCTTAACAATATTTACCTTTCTGACCATTTTTCATATAGAGGACCTGGGGCACACATATGTGACTGTCTCCCAGATCCCACAGCTACTAGGGGACATTGCTAGTCTCTGAGAGCTCTTGGCCACCATGGGTGCTGGGAAGATGGAGCCTGCCCTTCTCTGTTAAAATGCCTACGTCTAGCCACTGGGGGAGTCATACCTCCAGAAGCTCTGACCTACGTTTGCTGGTAACCCCTGGCCGCGTGATTCCCTATGCCAATCACACGTCAGCAGCCAGCACCCAACACACACACCCCGGGAAGGGTATTGGGATGACAGATGCCCGGGCCTCATGTTTAAAGATTCCAGTTCTATAAGTCTGGAGTGGGGTCCAGGCATCTGATTGTTTAACAAGAGCCCTAGAGGATTCTGATGACAATTAGCAAAGCATAGACCTTGAATGTGGGTAGCAGGGCAGGAACAGATGTCCCTTGTCTCAGACTGGCTGCACTCTGGAGAGTTCTGGAGAATTCCGGGCCAGGGCCGTTTGAGTCAGGAGCTGTCCCTCCCAATAGCCCAGGAAAGCCCACCTGGCCCCCCAAGTCCAGCCTCTGCAGGTACATGTGGTCCTCATACAAGGGCTCCAGGCCTTGTGTCTGATCTATGCTGGAGGACAGTAGAGAAATAGAGCTCTTTTTATGTGGTCAGGACATCAACTAGGTGGGTGGAGGGGAAGAGAAGAAGGCCACAGGGCTGTGAACCACTGAATAAGGGACGTTTCACCTGAAAATAAAATGTCATGCACTAGTCTCACTGCCTTCCCTACCTTGGAAATTTCTAAACATTCTACCTCTGTTTTGCACTGAGGAAGAGACTTAAGGATGCATCAGTAGGAGAGAGAAAAGCAAGAAAGGCATGTGGAAAAGGGGTGGGAGGGTGGCAGAAGGCAGCAAGGGGCGTGGAGGGCAAATATTCTTCTAGCAAATAATATAGAGAGAGAGAAACAGGGTAGAGGTGGGATCCCAAAAAATTTAAAAGAGGCCTCAGGTAATTTACCTGTTCAAGGGAGAATGGTTGAGAGATTCAGAGAGTCCTCCTGATCCATTAGCTGTCAAACCTGACTTTGTAAGTGATGCTTCAAACCCACCCATGTTATGGGCTCCTCAGTTTCACTAAGGCACTTTGATACCCTGGCTATGGTTCTTCCCCTGCCCACATATCGGCCTAATTTCCATTGATCTGGGAAGGTTCATCACTAAGCAAATACTCCACAGCTGACCCCAGCCAGAATGCCCTGGGAGGATACAGTGGAAACAGAACAAACCGCTTGCACTTGAGCTGCTCAGTCCTTTGGAACATACACAGAGTGGCTGCAAATCTGAGGCATTTCAGTAACAGCAGGGGAGGCAGCCCCACCCCCCTCCAAGAAAAAGTGCATATGGCATAAATATGAAGAAAGAAGCCATCAAGATTGACCTGCCAGTTTGGGGAAAGGCTTAGAGGAAGTAGAATTTGTTGTGGTTCAGGGAAGAAGCATGGAGTTCATCTGTGACCCAGCACCAACAAAGGTGCCCAGGTGGGACACTGCAAGGTGTGTTTGCCCTACAGAGAGGAGATAAGGCTGGAAAGTGAACTGAATGCTGCATTTCCCACAAGGTGCTGTGAACATCAAAACCTGTCCTCTTTGGCAAATGTTATAAAATGTTCTTTACATATATCTCTGTTACCAATGGTGCATTTTTTAAAATGTCTTTTTTTTTTTTGGTTTACTAAAAAAAAGTGACTTATTAGAAACATAAACAATCTCTGCATCTACTAATTGTTCCCAGGCATTAGCTTACCAAGTATAAGTTTAAATATAAAATAATGATGGAGTAGGCCAGGCACAATGGCTCACTCCTATAATCCTAGCACTCTGGGGCGGTGCCTGTGGCTCAAAGGAGTAGGGCGCCAGTCCCATATGCTGGAGGTGGCGGGTTCAAACCCAGCCCTGTCCAAAAAACTGCAAAAAATAAAATAAAAATTAAAAACACACAAACATGTCTTTAAAAAAAAAAAAAAAAATCCTAGCACTCTGGGAGGCTGAGGCAGGTAGATGGCCTGAATTCAGGAGTTTGAGATAAGCCTGTGCAACAGCGAGACCCCATCTTTAAAATATCCAGGCATTGTGGTGGGCACCGGTAGTCCCAGCTACTGGGGAGGCTAAAGCAAGAAGATCACTTGAGGTCAAGAGTTTGAGGTTGCTGTGAGCTGTGATGCCATGGCACTCAACTGAGGGTGACAAAGTGAGACTCTGTCTCAAATAATAATAATAATAATAATAATAAAAGACTACTGTGTAGCTCATGTTGCTGTCAACTGTGAATTCTGTGAATGGGTATGCGTGCGTGTGTGCAGACATGAGCTCGTGTTAGGGCGGGGAGGAGGTTTTCTAAGTTTTGCATCCAATCCCATGCAAAGCAGTATGTATTTTCTTGGGCGATTCATGTTGATTGTTAGAAAACACTGCCTCCTGTCTCCTGTCATACTGCCATAAACGGAAACTTCAATTCTTTGGAAAGTGCAGTGGATTCTACAGAAAGCTAACTGTCGCGTTTGTGCCTTTTCCAAGGAGACTGTTGGAGAGCCGTTCTATTTGCTGGTGACAACGCTAAACCAGAAAATTAACAAGGGTCCCGTGGATGTCATCACTTGCAAAGCCCTGTACACACTTAACGAAGACTGGCTGTTGTGGCAGGTTCCGGAATTCAGTACTGTGGTATGTTTTCCAACAGGTCCCCAGCCAGTGTCAGAAACAAGTCTGGCTGGAAACCAGAGGATGGGGGTGGAGGTGGGGACAGGTCATTTACAGAGAAAGGAAATCATTCCTACTGTGGGAGGCGCCGTACGCTTAGTTAATTAAAAACAGTAGTTGATAAAATATTAACACGTGTTCACATAATAGATTTTAATTACTTGGATTGGGGGAGAAAATATTGTAATGATGCCTGGGGTACTCATCAATTTCCAAAGATTTTAATATCAGGATTGCTTATAGCTTTCAGTGTCATCAAAGGAAATGCAAAGTGCTCCCTATTCAGCACTTATAATTGCAATCAGAATTTCTCAAATGGCTCGGCTCTGGGAAGACAATGTGTGAAGATATATTTCAACCAAATTGAGGCCGTCTTATTTTAGAACGATAGCACAAGACAAATTCCACCGCGTTCCCTGTGCAACAGGACGCCCTTCCTTTATTTCCATGGATTAGTTACAAATGTTTGGTGTCGTGCACTTAATGTACTGTGATCTCAGAGATATTTTTAGAGGAAGACAGTAAATCACTACAGCAAGATGACTGGCTGGCTGGTGGAGGGTTTCACCCACTTGAGAACTTCCTTTTAACCCATCCCCACCCCACCCACCTACTACCCTTCCTAAAGAGAGACCAATTTAGGGCACATTCAGGAGTTTTGGAGAGGGAGCCAAGCCCAGAAAGTATCTCTAGAATTACTTAGAGTTCTCTATGCTTTTCTGTGAAGCGAGACTTGGGAAGAGATTGCTGTGTTTTGGTTTGGTCTTTAGCTTTGTGGGGACTCTGGGCTTCTCCACAATCTCATTAGAGGAGAAGGAGGAAAAGATTACAAGTGGGGCCTGGGAATTGCTCATTAAGGGAGCCGAGTCTCCTGTGGCTTTTCTCTGGATGGCAAGGACTGCAGTGTCATCCGGGAAGAATTCATTCCCTAATTGGAGAAGGCACCACATTTCTGTGGACCGTGTGATGGTTGTGTCCGCTGGTGAGAGAAGAGCCCATAGATCGGCTGTTTCAGGTTCTCAGTCACTGCCAGATGAGCTGGCACCACGCTCAACTGCCGTCCCCGAGGCAGGAAGCTGAGCTGAACGTTTCTCCGTGTTCTGACTTCTGTTGATGCGCCTGAGAGGCAGTGGAGTGGGGCACAGTAGTTCTCTAACTGTAACAAGCATCAGAATCACCTAGAAAGCTTGCTAAACAGCAACTGTTAGGCAGTGCCTACAGAGTTTCTGATTCACTAGGTCTGGGGTATGGCCTGAGAATTCACATTTCTAATCAGCTAATGCTGATTGAAACTACTAATGCTACTTAATGCTAGTTGGCATAGTGGTTAAGAACGTGGGCGCTGGAGCCAGGCAGGTTTGAATCTTGCCTCTGCCACTGGTGAGCTGTGTGACACTGAGCAGATTTCTAAACCTCATGTAAAAATGGAGATGATGACCCTGGTGCCTGCCCCTCTCAGGGGTGAGTCAGAATCTCTGGGGATAGAGCTCAGGCGTGATAGAGCGCAGAACCTCCATAGTTGACCATCTCCCTACATTGATCACCTCCTTAAGTTGGCCTAATTTTCACAGACCGCCCACACACCACAGGTACACATCAGTACAGTTGGCCTCATTCCTTATGTGGACCACACCTCCGTATGTCGACCAGTTTGTTATAGTCCCTTGGGTGGTCAACTTATCGAGGTTCTACTGTTTTTTTTTTAAACTCTCCAGATAATTTGGCTGTGCATGCAACATGGAGAACACCCCTGGGTATTTTGGAGAATAAAAGATAAACTTGGCACCAGGGCCTGTTGACTCTCCTGCCACTGACCCTGGGTTTGACCTGTCTCCTGACCGGGGGCGGGGAAGAGGCTGCGGCCATGCGTTTACTTTTAAACATTTCAGAAGCTCTACAACCCTCCAGAGAAAAATATTTGCACATCCCTGTATTGACCATACAGGTCGGGGTGGGGGATCCAGCAGGCTTTTGGTTTTGTGAAAACATGGAACCCAAACTGGAAAGAGAGGGAAGGGATTGAATTAGGGCTGGGGAAGAGGAGGGGGATGCCTGAGGCAACTTCGGAGCTTTGAACCCTTTTTAATGCTTTACATCTGAACACTTTTTCTCCCTTTCATTTTGAAACATTATTTATTTCACAGTCAATTAAGACCATGTGTTTCTGATTTGTTAACACTCAACTCATCATCAAAATGTTACTTGATGTTGAAGAAATTCATGTCAACTCTCGAAATTTTTTTTTTTTTTCTTTATGGCCCCTGGGGAAAAGGGTAATGGAAAATGATGATTCGAGAAAATCCGCATACATCTGAGATTTGAGACTAGGAACGGGATGAGCCGCTGGCCTTAAAAAAATGATTTCTGATGTCTTGCGTGGGGTCTGTCCCCCCTCTCCCCCTTTTGTAGGAGGTGATTATAGTAGAAGTTACCGAGAAGGTGCAGCTTTGGGTCCACGCTTAGGGGACAAAATGTTAACAGAAAGTCAATGTGAAAAATTTAAGCTTTTTCGTTTCCTTTCCGGCAAGTTCCCCAGACTGAACCACCATATTTCTAATGTTCTGCCTTCTTTCCTCCCTCCTCCCTCTTCTTCCCTTCACCCCCCACCCTGACTGGCATGTACAGCCAGTGGTTTCTAGTCTGGCTTCCCAAATTTGCCCGAAGTGGTTTCTGTGATGGAAAACTTAGGTGCAGTGAACGACCCGACTCTGTGTGTATGTCGGGGGGAAAGGGAGTGGGTGATTCTTTCCAGGAAAGTCGAAAAAAAAATCAAGAGCAGCCACAGGAGCAACTTGAAATGGCAGAGCCCGGGTGCCATGGCAGGGACACGTTTGACAAAACGGCCTGGAGCTCGCGTTTAGCTCAGTGCTCAGAAGGAGCCCAGCGCCTCATTTCACAACCTAAACGTTAGGTTCACACCTCTAAGATTAGGATGTGTTCTCCCTGAGGTGTGGGGTGTTTTCTAGAACATAAAGACATCCTGCCAATTTCTCATACATGAAATCATTATACTAACAAATGGGCTCCGAGAAGTAATATTTTGTTGTTTGCCTCTTGGGAGGAAAATGCCTCTTTCTTCAAATCTAAGCAAAGACCCCCAGAGCCCTACTCAAAGCATCCTTCTCTATCAGGCGAGCGTTCATCAGTGAGGCCGACCACCCCGCTCAGAGCCTCCTCTGCCTTGGCGTTAGCATGAGAGAGGTTGCACGCACACAGGACTCTGGTCTTCCTCATGTGTCCAGGGATTCGGGTGAGATAGCTAGAAAGAGTGTTACTAGACAAAGAGGGTCCAGCCACCTGTCACTGTCAGCCAGCGTGCAGAGATGGGGACAGGTCCACCAAACTTTATCAGAAGGCCAGAAATTCTGGAGACCAGTGAGAGTAGCCTCTCCACACTGTTCTGTTTTTCCATTTCCAAAACCACAGTTTTTTGTCTGTTTTTTTTTAATACAGAGTCTCACTATGTTGCCCTCAGTAGAATGCCGTGGTGTCACAGCTCACAGCAACCTCAAACTCTTGAGCTTAAGCGATTCTCTTGCCTCAACCTCCCAAGTAGCTGGGACTACAGACGTCCACCACAACGCCCAGTTATTTTTTGGTTGCAGTTGTCATTGTCGGTTAGCTGGTCCAGGCTGGGTTTGAACCTGCTAGCCTTGGTGCATGTGGCCAGCGCTGTAACCACTGTGCTATGGGCGCTGAGCCAAAAGCCACAGTTTTATACGTAAAAGTTCAAAGCAAAAGCCATGTTAACCCTTATCTTAAACAGCAATCATTGGCATAACCCATGACCCCAAACATTTCTAATTCAAAAGGTAATCTCCTAAATCAACAGCCCCAAACTACTCAAGAAACACGCTTGTAGATTATAGCTGAATTTACAAAACAACAAGAAGGGGATACTTGAGGTGAAGGTCACAGGGGACAGAAACCAGCCTGACCAGCAGTGTCAGTCTCAGCCCTGGCCTGACTGAGTCCATCTTGTTCTCACTACTTGCTCTCAGGTAAATAAGACCTATTGCTCTACTGTTTTGATTTCCCCTTTGCAAAATTTTGAACAAGTTTGATTCTGTTGACGGAGAATCTCAGGCCTTCTCTTAGCTTAACACCGTGTCAAGAACAGGAGCAGATCACCCAAAACTTTGGGGAAGCTAGTGAAGGCTTGGGGAGCTCAATTCCAGGAAATTGTACCACAGGAAAGAACAGACGTTTGCTTCACTTTCAGGAGAAGATGAGGAAAAAAACCAATAACTCATGGCAGGCACGCTGAATTAGCAAGAGAAGGTTGACTTGTAATCAGAGCTCAGCGCGAGATGGTTTTTTGAACTCTTAAACACAGAAAATGAGTTTGCCAATCTGCTGTATCCGAGAGATAGCATCTTGGCACCCGGGGAAACAGTGATCCGACAAGCGGATTATTGCCCTCCCGTCTCAGATCTGTAAAGAAAGTCTTTAAGATTATTAGAAATTCTTGGGGAAAAAAAACACAGGTACATGCCTGCAGAAATATTAATGCCTCCATTATGATTTATTGAAGATTTATGCCAGCCCACACTCGCCTATCTCTTTCCCCAGTGGTTACCATTTTGGGACAATCATGTTTAATAAAGCTTTTCATATATAACAGAGCCCTGGGGGTCTCGAGTAGGAATTTCTGGTGCGTCTGCTTTCTTTAACGGTGCTCTCCCTACCACTCCTCACTTCCTTCGGTTCCATTGAGAGCCAATGGGTCTTCTTCCTTGCAGAAGATCCATTATCCCCATAGTTAAACAACCCACGGTCCCGATTAAGTCATTCTCTGGTACTTCAATTACATCCCATTGTTCATTAAATCCTGATGTTTGCACTTCAGCAATCTTGTTTTTAATACTCCTAGCATTTGTGGGGAAACAGTGAAGTTAATTAACAGTTCTCCAGCTTTCTTTTTTTCTTTTGCTCTCTACCATAGTACAAATCATTTCCATTATGACTTGCAATAATGCTGAAACCATTACCAACTTGATAGCTAGTGTTCTGAGCTTCCTGATCACAGACTGAAACCGTTTGTTATGATCATTTTAGGTAAGTCGTTCCCTCGTTGATGGCCAGCCCATGGAAAAATGAAAAATTAACGTTTCATGGGGGTTTTTAATGACTTCCCTCTCCAGACCCTTTCTTCTCATGCCTATAATCTTGGAATTAGAAACTAATTTAGTTACCTAAATAGAAAAGTATTTAATTTTCTCCTTTATGGCTCAAATGTGACTTTATTATTTCACTGTTAGGGTCCTTATTTATATTTGTACCTCTCAGAGAATGGTAACTTTTATCGCAAATCATGGTGGAAATAGAAATCATCTGCTCGATTTGTCTTTTTGGCATTGTCAAAGGCATCATTCCATTTGAGGATACAGCTATCTAGTGCGCTAATAAGATGGCCCGCCTGCCTGTTTCTAGAAAATTTTTTGGAACATACCTATGCCTGTTCATTTCCTTACTGTCTGGAGCTGCTATCCTGTTCACCTAATGGAGTTGAATAGTTGCAACAGAGACCATGTGGGCCTCAGAGACTTGAATACTTCCTATGTGGCCCTTTGCAGAAGGTTCACTGGCCTTTAATCTAGAACAAGAATAGAGAACAAGGAGGAGAGTCCTTCCTCCTACGAACCCAAAAAAGGACTGTGGCCTCTTTCCTTCCTGGGACGCGGCAATGGAGATGCCATACCACTGTCGGCAAATGTGAAACTCCCGCGGCTCTTTACTAAAAGCAAAAACAACAACAATAGCAACAAAAACCAACAACAACAGAAGGAATGAAAATACTGAAATCAATCATTTTAGGCTACATCAGACAGTTCTCCCTTGATTTGAAGATTGACAAATGTTAGGAAATGCTAATAAGTATTGGAAAATGAGTGAGAGAAATTTAAATGGGAGGAATTTCTCTCCAGGAACTTTTTCTCTTCACAATGGAAATGGCTCATCCCTGTCCTCTGCCCCCACTTTTTTTGTTGTTGTTGTTGCAGTTTTTGGCTAGGGCTGGGTTTGAACCTGCCACCTCCGGCATATGGGGCCAGCAGCCCACTCCTTGAGCCACAGGTGCCGCCCCCCACTTTCTGTTAAAGGAGCAAAGTCCCTTGATTCAGGAGGCTGTGGGCTATCGCTTTTTTTCGTAGAAGAGGAATGAGGGAGGCGGGGCTGGGGGGCTGGGGCCAGGCAAGCACAGCTCAGAGGGGACATCAAACAGGATGTCCCAGACTGCTGACTTCAGCTTGGAAAGAACCTTGGCTCACAGCTTCCCTGAGATTGCATTCTAACTCAGGCCTCAAACTGCTTTTATAAATTTTTTTTTTTTTTAGACTGAGTTTTTCATTCTGTGGCCCTGGGTAGAGTGCTGTGACATCATAGCTCACAGTAACCTCAAAATCTTGGGCTTGAGCAATCTTTCTGCCTCAGTTTTCCTAGTGGCTGGGACTATAGATGCCCATCTCTGTGCCTGGCTAGTTTTTCTGCTTTTAGCAGAGACAGGTCTGGCTCTTGCTCTGGCTAGTCTCGAATCCTAAGCTCCGGCAATCTACCCTCCTTGCTCAGCCTCCCAGAGTGCTAAGATTACAGGCATAAGCCACCACACCTGGCCTCTACTGAACCTCTGAAATGGATTTTCCTTCTTTTTTTTCTTCCCTCTCTCTCTCTTTAATTCAGTTTGATATGAGAACCAGAATTTTTTCTTGACTTTCATTTGGCTCTGAAATAAAATTAGAAATACATTTTATAGGTTTTATTTAATGAAAGCAATTATTGCTCCAAGGCCTTTTATGAGAAAGTTGCTGGTTTGTAATAAATTCTTTTATGATTACTTTCTAGGCATTATAAGGTCTTTCAGGAAGGATGCCATAGCCTCCTTGCCCTTCCTAGCCAAGAACGGGGCTGAGGAGCGAATGAGGCAGGGGAAGCTTCCTCCCACATGGGAAAAGGCCTGTTCTCTCCCCTTGATTCATCCTCTCAGCCCTCTGCAGCCCTATTTTTTCTGCCTCCTAAATACCTGAAATGGCTAATCATGTGGCAGGTTGATGGGTAAAACCACTGGCAAAATGGGAATGTGACTGTGTGGCCCTGTGCTGTGTAGTCCACACAGAGGAGGCAGGGTTTGGAGCCGGATGGTCTTGGGTTTGGATCTGGGCTCAGGCACTTTCCCAGCTAGCTTACTGTGTGACCTTGGGCAAGTCAGTCACCCTCTCTGAGCCTGTTTCCTCATCTGTTATGAAGTTAGAGAATAATATATGTAACATGTCTAGTCCTCTGGCACAGATTAGGTGCTTATTTTTTATAATAGTTTTATTATCGGAGCTGTTTTCTTAGTCACTTGGAAGGTCTACGAAGCAGGCAGTGTCTTCTCCACATTCTTTTTGGATGGTTATTTATTGATCATAGGTGATGCAAGGGAGTTGATTAGCTGACTCCATCATCATGAAAAGCATTGTTTAAGTGCCTGTGTGCAAATGTTCTTATTAAAAATGTTATGTATTGGCTGGGCATGGTGGCTCATGCCTGTGATCCCAGCATTCTGGGAAGCCAAGGCAGAAGATTGAGCTCAGGAGTTGGAGACCAATCTGAGCAAGAGCGAGACCCCCATCTCTACTAAAAATAGAAAAATTAGCCAAGTATTGTGGCAGGCACCTGTAGTCCCAGCTACCTGAGAGGCTGAGGCAGGAGGATCGCTTGAACCTGTGAGCTAGCCTGATGTCACTGCACACTAGGGCAACAGAATAAGACTCAGTCTCAAAAAAAAAAAAAATTACATATTTATAAGTCTGTAACTGGGCATTTGCAACCTGCACCAGACAATATCCCACTTCTGGATGGATGTGAAGAGATGACAAAGATAAAGGTGAACAGTGACCCCACAGAGGCTAGGTGGTGAGAAAGGTCCTACAAAAAGACTGGGCCCCTCCAGCCTGGCACGCTTCCTGAGGCCTTCTAGTCATGGTAGTAGGCATAGTTCCCAAATCCATCGGGATGCGATTCATCTGCACAGAACAGGGACCCAAGAAATCTGAGGCTCACGCAACAGAGCAGCCTATTTCCCTCCCTGCTATGTCCCATGGTGGGCAGTGCAGGCCTGGTGGGCAGCTCCTTGTCAGAGCCTGAGTGCCCACCCACTCCCGTGTCCTTGCACTTCCAGCCAGCAGGACATAAGAAGGGCTGCAGAAAAGGGGACAGAGTGTCACCAGCTGTCTTTTACAGAAGTTCCCCAGAGGCTGCCACAAAACACATCCCTTCATGCCATTAGCCAAGGCACAGTTACCTGGCCACACCCAGCAGTAGCTGTGGCTGGGAAATGTCATCTTTATTCTGGGTGAACATCACCTAGATAAAAATGTCTGTGGGTGGCCCCTGAGTGCTCTGGATTCAGTGGGTTCTGTGGGGTTCAATGCCAAATTAGGGGAAGGGAATCAAGCCTGTGTCTGTATCCCAGCTGTGTCCTCTGAGAGTACTGACTGAGACCCTCAGGCAGAGGGGACTGTCCTTGGGAGGGTTGTCACCTTGACTGGCTTTTGGCTTTGCAGTTAAGAGACACATCCTGGTTAGGACCTCTAATAACTCTATGGTCTGGGGCAGATTTCTAAACCACTCCGTATCTCAGTTTCCTCATCTGTTAAATGAGGCTAATAACAGTACTTACTTCATAGAGCGGTTGCGAAGATTAAATCAAATTGCGAATTCATTCTCAGCACATGCTAAGTGTTCACAGAGTGCTAGCTATTACTGGAAATGTAAAGCAGCGTTCTCGTCACCATTTTTGTCTATAAACAGTACAGGGTTTCTCTCTCTGATGCCAGTGGGTGCTTTTGGAAAGGCAAGCATGGTCCCCCTCCCATCCACCAAGGAAAGTGAAGTTCTTTTTTCTTTTTTTTGAGACAGAAGCTCATTCTGTCTAGGTAGAGTGTTGTGATGTCATAGCTCACAGCAACCTCAAATTCCTGGGCTCACATGATCCTCTTGTCTCAGCCTCCTGAGCAGCTGGGACTCCAGGCACCCACCACAATGCCTGGATAATTTTTTTATTTTTAGTAGAGATGGGGTCTTGCTTTTGCTCAGGCTGGTCTCAAACTCCTGAGCTCAGGCAATCTACCTGCCTCAGCCTCCCAGAGGGCTAGGATTACAGGTGTGAGCCACAGCGCCTGACCAGGGAAGCAGGGTTCTTTCTCTAGCCATTCTGACCTGGTCGCCTGAGAAAAGATTGAAGCTTGCTGCTCCCTGGTCTAATGAGAGGCAGGAAACCAAGTGTCTTCATGGTCCAGTAACCTCCCTCGTCTGCTGTAACTCCTTTCTAGACTCAAATGTCCCCTCCTCTGTGCAGCCCTCCCTGATTTCTCTCCTTTTGACAACTCCCCTCCAAGCTAGAGGCGATTTCTCTGAACCCATAAAACACCCCGTCTATACCTCTCATCTTCTGCCTGGCATTGGAATGTGTTGTGTGCGTCCCACAGTTCTCCTACTAGTCTGCTCCTACTTTGACACTGTCAGCAGCGAGAGAAAACTGGGCTAATGGTGCCTTAATAGTAAGAGTGTGGAATTTGCATCTCAGAGCAGAAAGTTTGGAGTTTAGGAGTACTAAGGCTGGGCATCCACTTAGTGGTGTCAGAACTCTGGTCACCATCTCCTATCCCTCTTGGCCCTGCTCTCCTAGTCACAAGAAGGCTGCCATAGCTCCAAGAACTTCTCTCCCTTTTGTTGGGGTTGAAACCTTCCCTTTTATGTGGTGGTGGCCAGAGATAGATTACATGCCCAGTCTCTGGTGAAGGAGAGGGGAGCTGCCACCTGTCATTTTTTCTAACCTAGGCTGGGCCTGACTGCTGCTGATACCTGGCTTTTCTTAGCAAAGGAGAAGGGCTGTTAGTGGGACAACCACCCAGATCTGGGGCCCTAGTGTTGCCGACACTTTTATGCCAAAGAGATAGGGAGAGCCAGAGAATTTCTTCTTAACAGAAGGGCAGATTTGGGGGAAAGAGACCAGTGTACATTTTAGAGGAATTTAGCCTTTTGTGGTTATTTAGCCACTGCACAGACTTAGGCCTTGCTTACTTTATAAAACATTTCCATGCCTTGAAAGGCAGGATTGTCAAGTATTTAAGAACACAAAGCTGGAGTGGCTTAATTCTATCATCTTCTTGCTGGGTTACCTTGTGCCATTTACTTAACCTCTCTGTGCCTCAGTGTCTCCCTCTATAAAATGGGAATAATGAAAGAACCCAGCTCGTAGGGTTGTTTCTGAAATGATATCTACTAATATGTCATTTAAAACAGTGCTCGGCATATAGTACGTGTGACGTATTCCTTAATTCGCCAGTATTACATGTCGTTAGTGATCCTGTCGCTCCTTTGAGACAGCAGCAATGAGAATTCCAAGGCTCAGACAAGTTAGACGTCTTGGCCACACTCCCACAGCTGAGAAGCGGCAGAGAACAGGACAGTCCAGGTGGTCTGATACTGTGGGCCTGGTGCTCAGGCCCTGGGACCTCTTGCTTTCCTATTCAGAGTTCTCTGAACACCTGAAGGGGATAGTTACACCTGCCCACTGACTATTGTTTCCCAGGTGACACTTTTGTCTCCCAAATGTGCGAATTATCTGAGAACAAGGACTGTGGCACCAAGGAGAGGGTCAGAGAAGATTCTAGTGAAATGGGCTTTGAAGGAGGTGGGGGTTAGGAAGGATGGTGTTTTCATTGGGGAATCTCCCCCTACAGGAGGCGATGGCTCAATGCAGACCCTATGTATGATGTCACAGTCAGGAAAGATAGGGCCTGCACCCTCCCCCCATCCCTCAGCAGAGGCCCCTGAGTGCTTCGGGGGTGGGGTGGGGACAGGGACACTAGGAGCAGACACTGAGAGCCTCCACTCTGCTGACACCTCAGGAAATTGCCGTTTGAGTGCTAAGTCTTAGGAGCATAAAAAATGAACACAAATCAATTTGTGTCTGAATTTACTCTCGGAATTCCCTGTGGACTCTGTCAAATGCCATTTTTACCTCTTTTCCACCCATCTAGCTGTGGAGGCCCTGGCAGATTTACGTGATTTTACATCCAGTTAAGTTTTCTTTTTATTGTTTTGGTTATGTTTTATTTATTGCCTATAAAGAGGTGTTTTTGTTAAAGACAATAGTGCCCTTTAGGTAGTAACAGAATAGTATTTCACAGATACCTATAAACAAGCTGGGATTGCTGGAGCTCTGATTAAAAGCTGCTTGCCATCCCTCTTTAGCTCTGGAGACCTCTGGGAAATAGCGTAACTGCAATTACTCCCCACCGCGAGGGAACCAACTTGTAGAGAAATATGGCAAGACCCACACAGACTGGGAGGCAGGTCCAGCACTGACACTCAGCCCCCTGCCCCTCTGGGGGCTGGTGGCCATCTAGTTTAGGGTGCTGTTTGCACCCTGGTCTAGGTCAGGGTTCTTGGAGGCCAAGAGGCTTCCTAGCTGTAGGTGGAACCCCGATTAGCCAGGACAGCCAGGGTGGTGAGAGAGGGGACAAAGTAGCTAAAAGGATGTTGGCACCAGCTCTGCAGTTAAATGAATCTGGCCTCAGCTCCTGGCTCTGCCACATACTAGCTGTGCCCCTAGAGCAAGCTGCTTTGGGCCCAGTTCCCTTACTGTAGAGCAGGGATGGTAGTAGTAAAATAGCCTCCTTCACCTGGACATTGGGAGGATTAACTGAAGTATATCTTGAAATGCATTTGGCAGAGAATCTGGCCCCAGAGGCAAACATCTCTATAGCCCTGGTACGGTGCATCACACCTATAATCCTAGCACTCTGGGAGGCTGAGGCAGGTGGATTGCTTGAGGTCAAGAGTTCAAGACCAACCTGAGCAAGAGCAAGACCCCATCTCTACTAAAAATAGAGCTGGGATTGTGGCGGCTACCTGTAGTCCCTCTACTAGCTGGGATTGTGGAGGCTACCTGTAGTCCCAGCTACTTGGGAGGCTGAGGCAAGAGAATCACTTTAGCTCAAGAGTTTGAGGTTGCTGTGAGCTATGACACTACTACACACTACCTAGGGTGACAGGGTGAGACTCTGTCTCAAAATAAAAAGTCTGTAGGGCAGGGAGGCAAGGGAGGACACTCAGACCCAGGTTCTCCCGCTGGCTCCTTATAGATGGCCTGCCCAGCGGCCCTGCCTTCTCTCCTTTTGGTTTTTCTTTGTGAGTAGACAGGCATGTGAACCCCTTGCTAGCCTGTGGCTGGTCCAGATGGCCAGTGGTCCAGACTGAGCGCCTTCATGGAAGCAACTCCTCCAGGAAGGGGACTTGCACAGGCCAGACTGAAGTCACAGGCTTAACCTCAGAGTCCTGATCCTACTGATGGAGGCCTTTAACCATTTGTTTAGAACTGGACCAAAGTTTACTGTTTAGTCATAAGAAACGAGATGGTAAGGGCAAGAGTTAAAGGCATGTGTCTGAGCCTTTTTGGACTGTTAGAACAAAATAACCATACACTGGGGAACATTTCTCACAGTTCTGGAGGCTGGAAAGTCCATGATCAAGATTCAGTGTGTGTGGGCCAGGGGCACAGTGGCTCATGCCTGTAATCCTCACCCTGGGAGGCCGAGGTGGGTAGATTGCTTGAGCTCAGGAGTTGGAGACCAGCCTGAGCAAGAGCAAGACTCCATCTCTACTAAAAATAGAAAAATAAGCAGGCATGGTGATGAGCACCTGTGGTCCCAGCTACATAGGAGGTTGAGGCAGGAGGATCACATGAACTCATGAGTTTGAGGTTGCTGTGAGCTATGATGCCATAGCACTCTACCAAGGGCAGAGTTTAAAAAAAAAAAAACCCAAAGATTTGATTTCTTACAGATGGTGCCTTCCTGTTGTGTCCTCATATGGTGGAAGGGCCAAGGCAGCTCAGCAGGGGGAGGGGTAGAACCCTCTTTTAAAAAGGCACTAATCCTGGCTTGGCGCCTGTGGCTCAAGCAGCTAAAGCGCCAGCCACATACACCTGAGCTGGCGGGTTTGAATCCAGCCCGGGCCTGCCAAACAACCATGACAGCTGCAACCAAAAAATAGCTGGGCATTGTGGTGGGTGCCTATAGTCCCAGCTACTTGGGAGGCAGAGGCAGGAGAATCACTTGAGCCCAGGAATTGGAGTTTGCTGTGAGCTGTGATGCCACAGCACTCTACCCAGGGCAATAGCTTGAGGCTCTGTCTCAAAAAAAAAAAAAAGGCACTGATCCTGTCAAGCTGTAGTGACCCAATCACCTCTTAAAAGGCCCTCCCTCCACATACCATGCCCCTGGGGGTCAGGATTTCAAGCATGAATGTGGGGGCACCAGATATTCAGCATTAAAGAGAAGATAGACCCTCAAGAGCCTTCCCGATGGTCCAGAGTAAGTCTCCCAAGGTTCATCTTTCATAGGAGACCAGTGCTGCTCTTCCCAGTTGGCAAGTAAGACACTGAGATACAGAGAGGTTATATAGCTAGTTAGCGATGGACTGATGGGTCACCCAGCTGGTTTATATTGGGCTTAAAGCCAAGATCCCGCCTGATTCCACTTGCTGGCAGCTTCCTCCCCACTGACTGAGACACTGAGCATGGAGTCCATGTCCTGGCTGTTCAGTCTGGGCCAAATCTCTGTCTCCAAATGAACACACACTAACAATAGTCATAATTATCACAAGTTATTATTACCGTATTGTCGTCAGCCCTTCCCAGCACCCCGGCCCTGTGCTCAGCTTTCGAAGGCATTATCTCACTCAATCTCCAGAACAACACTAGAAGGCAGGTATCATCATTACACCCATTGAAAAGTTGAATTAATCTTAAGGGTCCCCATTTTCCATATTGTTAATATTTTCATTTCCTAACATTCCCATTACTTGATCATTTTGCATTCCTTCTAAGCCAGGCTCAAAACCATTAAACAAGCATGCATTTCATACCATACCCAAGTCCCTCTGAGTCCCCGAATACCAAGGTGCCTTAGAATCTAAAACACAACATTGTGCTGTTTACAATAGAGTCTTAGCTCTTCCCTGAATCAACTCCCCTGAGGATCTGTAGTAAGTAAAACTTTGTGTGTGTTCTTAGACAAAGTAAACTTGAAATTACTTTTCAGCTCATTTTGAAACATCCCCTAGCTCTTTTGATTTCACCAAGGCCTTACTTCCCTGTTAGTCTGATTCTGAGGTTTTGCTGCACTGGGGAAATGTGAACTGACAAAATGTTAAGTAATGGTGCTGAAATGTAAAGTAATTAATGCAAGAATCATAATACAGGGTGGGGATCTCAGTGTTCTAATGAGGGCTCAGAAACTGGCTGACTGACGATGTTGAGAGTGGAGATAGATGTTACTGTAATTAATGCTGCATATTAAGAAGTGACCTCTTCAACGTGATCAATACAGGGACCTCATAACCTTTCCTGTCACCTGGAACTTCACTTCTGGGACTTTGTGGTCCGGCTAATGAAAGAGATAATCACCAGTCAGCCCTCATCTGCAGAATTTTTTTTTTTTAAGATGAAATTAGAAATCACCGTTTTTAGAATATTTATGTGTACATGTATTTTACTCTCAGATATATTTATTCAAGGCGTGCTCTATAATGAGAGTTTTAACGTTCTGTGTTCCTTTCCATTATCCCTGAAAAAAATGAATTATGGAGAAAAGATGAAAGTAGTATAATGCGACCCAGTGTTTGCTAATGCACTGTCAGAGGTGTTCGTGGGCCTCGCCAAGGTTTGTGTCTTTTATGAGTGCCTTTCCGGATGCAATTATCTAATAGACTCGGAAACCTGTTTATATTCTTGCAGGCATTAAACATCGTCTTTGAGAAAATCCCAGAAAACGAGAGTGCAGATGTCTGTCGGAATATTTCCGTCAACGTTCTCGACTGTGATACCATAGGCCAAGCCAAAGAAAAGATTTTCCAAGCATTCTTAAGCAAAAATGGCTCCCCTTACGGACTTCAGCTCAATGAAATTGGTCTTGGTAAGGCAATGGGGGAGCAAATGGTCCCAACCCTCTAAGAATCCCCTCTCTCCCTTCCCTCCCCGTCCTCAGTGGCTTCTTTTTGGTGAAGCTTAAATGGCTGGCTCGTTCCCCCAGGACACCTGTCTAGACTGCTTTGCTTCCTCATAAGCATCACGATTCTTCCTGGGAAGGATAGTCCTTCCAAAGATGCCACTTCCTAAATATTATGCTTGTAAATCAGATGCATGAGCTTGCTGAACCCTAAGACCCAATAGAGTCGCCTTGCATCAAGACATGCAGAAAGGTGTAAACGGCCAACCCTCTGTGCGTGTTGCATCTCGTGTTGGCGTTTGATTTGTTTGTTGTGATACTGAGCATGTCATTAGTGGGTGGCTCAGACTCTGGGTGTTAACTCCAGCCTGCTAGAAAGGTCATCTTCCTCTCTGCTAATCGCATCCTGCATTACGTGTCTGCTCCATCCTCGCCCGGCACAGCAGCATCTGCTGTGAACTGGTCTTCGGGCTCCGTTGGCGGGCTGCAGAGGACAGCACACACGTGAGCCAGCCAACGGGGCTCCACTTCACTCAAAAGCTCATCAACATTTTAAAGTTGAGCTCCACGCAGCCTTCCTGGGAGACTGTTGTGGGATTTTATAGCAGATAATGGAAAAGAAAGAAGAGTAAAAGCGAAGCAGTGACAGTGTGGCAAGGTCCCCCCTCCCCATGTACAGTTGTAGGCAATTAAAATTCTCCCACTTGGCCCTCCCAGTCAAACCTCTTGCTAAAAGCCATGGAGAAAAGCCTGGGAGGTCTAAGTGAGGCCATGAGGATGTACAGCGGTGTCATGACCTGGCTTCAAAGACGGCAGGGCCACTGAGCGCCTCTCTTCTGCCTCTCTTCCTCTTCCTTCTGTTGGCAGCGTGAAGACCATTTTAGCTCATTTGGTTAGATGCAAGGTCAGAGCGGCAGCCCCAGCCAGGAAACCACAACTGACCCTAGACCATCAACTTCCTTGCCCTGAGCACACGTCTTACAAATGTGTGGCTTGGCCTCCAAAGGCCATGGGCACACCTTGCCCACAGTCACAGGGAGAACAGCCTCCGTCCTTCGGCTGACGAGCTGGTATTAGTGTCCTCACCCGTTTCCTGGGTTTGTGCCAATCATGTGTCCCTTGCCTCCTAAAGGAGGAAGGCAGGGAGCAGGACAAGCAGGTGGCCGTGCATCGTGGTCTGATAGCAGAGAGAGACACAGCCTGTCGGCCTTGTCAGTCCTCTGTGTGCCTGTAGATGTCCCAAGGTACCTCCAAGCTGGTTGGGAAACTAAGGCACAGCCTAGGAACCAGCCGTGAATTGTACTGAAATCTAACACGACAGGCAGCTCTGCTCAGAGCTCTGGTAGCAGAGGCTCCCAAACTCAGACACCCAGGTGGGGCAGAAAAGGCATCAGGAAGGGGCGTCTGCTGCAGAAAGTGGTGGGGCCTGACTTACCTGGGAAAGGACTTGTCTTCTAAGAGGGCAGTGGCTGCCGCTCAGCTTCAGCCGATGGTTGTCAGGCTGGCTGTAGGGTCAGTGTTACCAGATAGTTGGATTTTTTTGACAAGAAAAATGAGACATCCAAAAGTTTTTTTTTTTTTTTTTTTTGAGACACAGTCTCACTCTTTTGCCCCAGACTAGAGTGCTATGGTGTCAGAGCTCACAGCAACCTCAAACTCCTAGGCTCAAGCGATCCTCTTGCCTCAGCCTTCCTGAGTAGCTGGGACTACAGGCATGCACCCACTGAGTCTAGCTAGTGAGACAAAATAGAAAAACTAGTCAGCTCTCATGGTGCGCACCTGTAGTCCCAGCTACTTGGGAGGCTGAGGCAAGAGGATCACTTGAGCTCAAGAGTTTGAGGTGGCTCAATGGGAGGACCCCATGGGGGCAAGAAAGTGAGGCTGTCCCACAACAAAAACAAAAACCCAGTAAGTAATAAAACACTGTAGATTCCAAAAATAAATAGCTCACACATTTGGGGCCCACATTCTGACCCCAGGCACAGGTTGACAATTGACCAGAGAGTTAGCACCCTGTGGGGTGTTAGCACCCAGTGCCTCCCCCCATGGGAGCCCACAGAAGATCGTTCATGTTTAGCTCTGCTTGTGAACACATGCACGCATGCTGCTGAGGACACAGATTTGCTTCTAGAAGTTTTTGAAGAGCATGGTCCCTCAGAGGATCCCTGATTGGTCTTCAGTGACTTCACTTCCAGGCTTAGCCTCCGTAAAAGCTTAGAGTAAAAGCCTCAAGGCAAAGTGATTTTAAACATCAGAGCCCTGGCCAGGTACCCACGCCTGTTGTCCCAGACTAGGAGGTCGAGGCTGCACTGAGCTGTGGTCGTGTGGCTGTGCTCCAGCCTAGGCAATAGAGCAAGACCGTGTCTCCTAAAAAAAAAAAAAATCAGATCCCTAAACAAAGAACAAAACTCAGGCTACCAGCCTGCTCTCTCTACACCTTAAAACAGAGATTCACCACTTCATTCACGTTTTATTTATAAATAACACTTGTGAAAGCTAACAGGGTAGCATTTAAAATTTCTCATTGTGATACCAGAAACAAAACAAAACTCACCCCCACCCCACTTCCCCGCCAGAGCTGCAAGTGGGCACTCGACAAAAAGAACTTCTGGACATTGACAGTTCCTCCGTGATCCTGGAAGATGGAATAACCAAGCTGAACACCATTGGCCACTATGAGGTAAGAGCAGAGCCTGGCCCCAGGGCCTCCTCCCACAGCCCCAATCTGTTTAGATAATTTCCAGGACAAAGGAAATCCTCTCGATCGGGACTCTTAGGCCGTTTTCCCTAATAATTCGCAGATTGCTTGTTTCAGTTTTCTCTGGTTGCCTGTTCAGAGGAGCCATGGTGTGCCTGTCACTATTCCCCTTTCGGAAGGCTATGATTTTCATATCACTTGAACACGCCATCCTGAATTTCAGGTCATGAGCTCTGCCTACAGGGAATTCTCAAGCCAGCCTGTTGCAGAGAAGAGGCGATGCAGGCCCTGCTGGGCCTGGTCAGCCTCTTCAGGAGCCTGGGTGTTCCCAGAGAAGAGTTGTTCTTTAGTTTGCGCTGGGGGTCAAGTGCATTGGTGCTGCACAAGCCCCCTAGAAGCGCAAAGCCTCCCCTCAGTCCTCAGTGTTTAGACCTCAGAACCTTGTGTGCAGAGTCCTGTTTTCTGAAGAAGTTCTAAGTTTCCTGTTTGTTCTCAGCTTCAGCAATACTTCCTTTGGCCCCTTGACCCATATGTGGGTTGAATGCTGAGGTCGGTGAGATGCAAACACCACTTCTCAGAGACCCAGTGCCTGAGAGGCCTGCGTGTAACAGGACAGGAGGCAGGCAGGTTTCTGAACCCGCCTGGCGAGTGAGATTCATGCGTTCAGCAGTATTATCCAGATCTTTGAAGATCCTCTCTGTGCTAAGAGCTGGGACTGCAGGGACTGGAAGTCCCAGCTCTTCCAAGTACCAGGTCCCATCCTCACGAAGCCCACAACCCTGGGAGGGGTGGAAAAAGGGAAAAAGGGATGAGGAAAGAGGCAACACTTTATGGTGACACAGTGCTATATCTTGGAGCATCTGGGAAGGCTTCCTGGAGGAGGTGATCACTGACTGACTAGGTTCTAAAGAATAAAGAGGACTGGGCCAGGTTGGGATGGGGGGCAGGGCATCAGCAGGGAAGGGAGAATGGGCATGTCCTTCAGAATGGCTTGTAGATTGGCCAAAGCCTGAGCGAACCAGGGGCAGAGGTGGTGTGGAGTGGAGTGAGAGTGGAGCACTTATTCTGTGCCAGGTGCTGTTTTCAGCTTTCCTTATATTTTGGCTCCTTCTGTCCTATAGCAGTCCTATGAGGTAGGTACTATTATTAACACCCCTTTCTGGATGGGTACACGAAGGCTCAGGGAGATTTAGTAACAGCTAGTCAGCCGCAGAGCCAGGTCCAGATCCAGGGAGTTGGCTGTGGGGTCCGTGGCTGAGCCAGCACGTGCTACGGCCTCTTACAGAGAAGAGGGGGACGGCAAGAAGGGGGTGACACAAGCCCCGCAGGACCTGGCCACCCTCTTCCGGAGTTTGGATGTCACCAGAAACATGGGAGGAGCTGTTGGAGGGCTGTACGCAGGGGAAGTTTGTGTTTCAGACAATGGCTGTGGTTGTGCGTAGTGCACAGAAGTGAGGAGTGCACCCCTGGAAACAGGGAGCCCCTCAGGAGCTGGTGAAGAACTTCAGATGAGGACTGGCGCTGTCTAAACCGACACAGCCACTCTGAAGATGGAGATGTGTGAGTGGATTCAGCGTCGCTCTGGAGTGGACACTACAAGCTGTGCAGACGGGATTGATGCTGGGGCAGGGAGGGCTCAGCGGTGGCACTCGGAGCTGGCTGGGCAGGTGCAGGTGTGTGGATACTTTTCCAGAGCTGAAGAAGCCAGGACCCTGAGGGAGGATGCCCCTCCTGACTCCCACAGCTGGAAAGGCCAGGGAGACAGGTCTGCACCAGGAAGGACTTAGGACTCTGCCAGGCAGGCCGGGCAAGGTGGCTCATGCCTGTATGCCAGCACTCTGGAAGGCCGAGGCCGAGGTGGGTGGATCGCCTGAGCTCAGGAGTTTGAGACCAGAGCAAGAACAAGACTCCGTCTCTTCTAAAAATAGAAAAACTAGCCGGGAGTTGTGGCAAGCACCTGTAGTCCTAGCTACTCAGGAGGCTGGGACAAGAGAATTGCTTGAGCCTAAGAGCTTGAGGTTGCTCTGAGCTATGACACTGTGGCACTCTTCCCAGGGTGACAGAGTGAGACTCTTGTCTCCAAAAAAAGAACTCTGCCAGGCCAGTGGCCATGCACAGAGCAGCCCGTCCTGGGGCAGTCTGGAAGTTGTTGCTGTACCCGTCGCTTTGCTGGAGGGGACCTGGTAGAGAAAGCAGCAGGTTAACAACTTGCTCCTACTCTGTTCTGTCGCTCACTTTCCAACCTTGGAATCATCTAGCCAGGAGCTGTTGTCCTTAGCTTCTGGAGTTTGGATAATTCCCAGGAAACTTTCTAAAAGCATGTACTCTTGGGTCAGAGTCGGGGGTGCCACCTTCTGGGTGGAAGTGCTCAGAGAGTGGCTTATCACCACATCAGTTTGGAGTGCAGGCATCTCCTTCTGTGCCCGTGTCTAGGTGGCAAGCTCGTCTTGGCACCTTCATAGGCCTGCTTTGGTGCTGTTGGCTAGGATGTCTGCCTCACTTGGCTGTGTCTTTCCCACACCCCTTCTCGGCACCCCTCGGCCACCACGGGGCATTGTGGGGTAGGCCCCAAGGGAAGGGGATGTGGTCAGTCACTGCCATTAATAGGGAAAGGCAGGACCAGGCACTCCAGCCAGAAAAACGAAGAACCACCACAGCTGTCTGCAAGGCAAGGGAACGGCCTGTCAGGAGATAGACCATCACTCTTCACTGGAGACATCGGCCGTGCTAGACACCTATCTGCTTAAGGATGATAATGAAATTAATCCGGCCTGTAGTCACTTCCCATCCAAATGATTTATTGGCCTCATACCCTGGCATTGCTGCATGGTGGTAATAAATGACAAGACTAGGACACGAGGGCTTAAAGGATTCTCCTTATTTTAAAAAGCTAAGCTGTAAGGCAAATAAACGCAGAGAGCTTGAAGGAAACCAGGGAGGTCATCGGGCGCGGTGCTCTCCAGGCCTGGACCATTTCAAAAGCCCCATTTTAAAAGACCGCTGAGAGAAAAGCACCCAGCACCACCCTCCGCCACCTAAATCTACACTTGATGTAGGAGCACGCGCCTCCGCAGATTCAAAATTTGGAGTAATTTGACAGGGCTGGGCTGAGGTTTCCTTTTGCCATTTCGTTTAAAGAAAAATTTTCTCCTGGAGCACTTGCTTTTCCCTCCAAAGAGACAAGATGCTAATTATCACTCTTATTCATTTCCTAAAGTGCCCTAGTTTGAGTCACTGTATATGCTTGAAAGCAAAAAAATATTTCATTTAAAAATAGGGCCTAACTCAGAGTTCTAAGTGAATCAGACTCACCTCCCTCCAATTAGTCTAAATTAGTTGGATTTTACAGTTAATGTGTAGTGACGGCCAGTTCCTCCTACTATCTAAACAAAGTCCCTGCTGCTGGAGTGTGGGCCTTTTCTTCTCGCCTTGGTCTGTCCTTAGGGCAGAGAGAGGGTAGCTGGTCTCTGGATGACTTACTCCGTTTATCTGAAGAACAGGTTTCTAGAGGGGATGTGAGGGCACAGCAAAAATACAGCATCTCACGGATTAGATGCGGGCCCCAGTTTCGCACGCTGCCAGCCGCGTGCCCCATCGTCACCTATTGCTGGCATCCTTGCCAAACCTGGCATTGCTGCAATTGCTTTCTGTGATGGTGACAATGGCAGCCAGTGCCCAGCACTGCTCACACTCGTTAACTCCATCAGGGTGCACGACAGCCCTCTGAGGCAGGTGCCTTTATTAAGCCCCATTTTCTATCAAATATACATAGAGGAGGGCGTATTTCTGCTCCAGCTTCTCTGTCCTGTGCAGACAAGGGGTTAAGTGTGCCGCTGTCTTTACAAACACATTAAGCCAGAGGAGTGTTTCTCCCCTATAATTAAACCCTCCCCGAGTGCTTCCTTAACTGGCTGCTGCTCTATGTGCATTTACTATGGAGGGGACAGTGTGTGTGTTCTGGAGCCAACGCCATCAGGAGTCTGTGTGTCCAGCGGGGTGGAGGGGGGGGCGTGCTTGCTTCATGTGCCTGTGGTGGATGGTCCCTCTGGGGTCTAGGCTTTCTTCCTCTCACCTGCACCCCTGTGACCTTTTGCTGGGCCGGTCACAGCTGTGGCACGGTGTTGAGTGTACAGGAAATTTTCTCTGCAGATCACACCTCTTGTTTTAACCTACAGAATTTTGAGAGGCAGAAGAGATGTTTAACCACTATGTTGCTTGTACCAGATGTGTGCTAATGCAGAAGTGGTCACTAATACCTAATTGGTTATTCAAAAGACCTTTAAAGGTCCTAGGAACATCCCACAAGGTCTGTTGGGAAAGGGCAGCAGTCTTTCTGGTCAGGTGTGTGTGTCATCTGTGACACTAAAATATTAATAAGGGGGTTGGACTCTCTCTGAAGGTCTCTTGCAGAGCGAATGTAGATACTCATTTATCAACACGCAGGAGGGGCTGCTTGTGAGCTGGGCGCAGTTAGGGGCTTTCACCAATAGCAACTCCTTTGGTTTTCTTCGTGGTTCCATGAGGTGAATACTATCCCTTCTCCCCCATTCTGAGACCCAGGGGGGCTAAGAAACTCAGCTAAGGTTGCACAGCTCCTCTCCCTGACACCCCAAGGCTGAAAGCCAATGAAAAAAGAACCACAGTAGAGACTGCAGCTGTGCTCAGGGTTCAAGGGGTAACCTTGATCAGAGCCAGCCCGATTTATGAGAAATCCTGGTAGTTAGATTCTCTGGTGTCAACATTAAAAAGGGTAATTTTCAAATCGTGTGATAAATCTCGCATCTGTGAGTTTATCAAAATGATTCCCTACTTCTAATCCTCCTTTAACCTTCTCTATAGCCAGCTGTCCATGAAGATGACAGTTATCTTCATCAGAAAGGAGGCCTCTCCCAGGCATCCAAGCTCGGACTACTTCAGCCCATCCAAATCACCCTGAGCGCTGGGGCTCCCAATTTCACACACTCTTGGAGGCCTGACTCCCTCAGGAAGAAAGACAAGTTCAGGGTTATTTCTAATAGTCCGCAGAGGGAGTTAATTTCAAGTAAACAAGACTAAGCGGGAGCCCTAAGAGCATTTGCTGTAGTTTCAAGAATCCCCTAAGCCCTGCCCTGGGTTTGAGGCCCCTGCTGAGAATCTTCTGAGACCCCTTCCGAAGGCTCTGCTGAGCCCTGAGCCCCCTTTGCAGAGGGACTGAGCAAGTTATCCCTCAGGCCCTGAGCAAAAAGATTTCTTTTTCATCTGTTTCCAGCCTTGGGGCATCAGTGAGGAGAGCTCAGGGAGAGACAACCTTGGAGGGTGGCTGCGGGGACATGGCTAGTGGAACAGCATTCTGTTTTCACATAATACCGGTTTAGCAGAAAAGGCACTTTTAGGCGTGAGATACTAGGAAAGATTTCCATGCGGTGATTCATTCTGATTATTGTATTTTCTTTCTTTCTTTTTTTTTATTGTCGGGGATTCACTGAAGGTACAACAAGTTTTTTCTTTAAGTAAAGAAGTGTTGTGATATTCAGAACATATTTACAATTGTCCATAAAATTTGTAGCTAAAATTCCAGCATTTCTCTTACGTTGAGCCATATGAAATTACCAATAGTTGACCGTTTTTATCTATAAAAATGGCAGTTTCGATAAGGTTAAACATAAGTTCAGCCTTATTATTTTTTTAGAAAATCTATTTTTATGGAATTATCTCCAAGTGAGGATGTACAGGCAGTATCTTACCATGAAGAAATCTTACCTTCACTTGCGAGAGCTTTGTGTAGTCCCTGTTTATGTGAGGACTTTAAATTATTGAAATGGGTCTGTTTGTCCCCGAGTGCTCACAATCCCTATTTCTGATGATGGGGGGGAAAGTCTTCAGTCCCCTCTGCTGCCTGCTACATGGGCTGGCCATCATTGGAGGGGAATAGCCTGTTGTCTCATCAAAACCTGGAACGCAGTGAGACCGGAAGGAATTTAATTTGAAGTTGCCATGTGTACCAGTTCTGCTCTGGGCCGGAGAAACATTCCTGCCATAGATCCATCCAGTGACATTAATCTTTCTTTGATTTAATTTGGTTTTCATCCCTAAAGTAGGGGCCCAGAGGACGCTCTCCTTGCCTCACAGGAGTAGGGACGATTAATGAGTCACTGTTAGAAAAGCATTAGGAGCTCCTCAGATGGAAACAAACAACATCATCTCCTTAACACTTTGGATTCCATGGCACTTTCCAGAAAGGCCTTTCTGTCCTTACCTCGGCAGCCGCTGACTTGTGGAAAACAGAAACCTTTTCCTCTCACAAACATCTGTAAATAAACTATTTTTCTGTCTTTATAATAGTGTTAAGATGTCACCTGGGGGAAATGTTCTTGCCCAGAGCAGCTGTGAAAGTTAGAAATACACTCAAACACCTACACACTCATACACACACACATGCACGCACACCTCATCCTAATAAAATGCTTTTACACTTGCTCTCAGGAGATAATTTCAGAGTAAAATTTCCTTGGTACAAGCAGCGTCTGTGCTATCTTAATGCCTGAGCACAGTGCCAGCCGTGAGTCCGTGCCAGCTCTTGAAAAGACATTTGAACTTTTGGCAGTGCTGCTTATCGGAAGGCCCATCCGCGGTGTTTGTGATTATAGAGTAAGTGTGCTCACTTTTGGCAAAACAAAGCGTCTGACAGTAGCAGACTATTGGCTCAACACTCCACGGGATCCATTTGGGATTCATTCTTTGACAATTACCCAGAATGAATCACCAGCTTCCTTTTATAAAAAGATATTTATTGGCTTAGAAACAGAGCACATCCAGCCCTTCATGGGGAGGAATTTTGTAACTATGTTCAAACCTTCTCATAAACTCCGAGTCTGAGTATTGCTAAGGGGGTGCCTGCACAGAGCATTTACTTTAATTGCATCAGATATGGAGGAGAAGTGGAAAATCAGCCAGAAAACAATGAATGGCTCAAGGGGGAAAGGAGAGGATGTTAGGTAATAATGGCAGAGCGGAAGAGCTCAATACCAGTTAAGAATCCTCCCCAGAGACCTTTGCACAGGCCCGATGGCCCCAGCCACCCTTCCCCTCCAAGATGTTACCAACACCAGCAGTTGGAGGCCTCTGGCCTACACTTAGTGGGTGGCTGGACACAGGTGGCCGGATAGCTGTGTTTGAGGGCCGCTTGCAGTGTAACCTGAAGGAGAGATTGGGTTTTAATCTTTTGGTACTTCCTAGGCAGGTTTACGCGTACATTCTGATAACCAATGTGCAGCAGGCCGGAAGAGAAAAATTCTGTTTCTACGTTTTTCCAAACTAGAGAAGACCTGGTCCAAATTAATACTGGAATTCAGAACAGCCTCGGAGCTTTAGAGTGGAAGGCAAAATCACTTTATCTGATAAGGATCAGAAATGACAGGTTTAATCCTCTATCTAGCCCAGTGTTCTTCAACTGTTTTTAAATCTCAGGACACACTTGAACCTGTAGTTAAATTTCCCTGGCGCACTTAAATTATGTTGATCAAAAAAAAAAAAGAATATACTTACTATAGTTTGAACTGATTTTGAAAATAATTAATGACCGTTAAAAACTTTCCCAGTGTACCTAAGATCCTCTCAAGCACACTGGTTGCAAATCACTGCTCTAGCTACAGGTTCAGAATAGAGGCCTGGGGGTTTGTGCATCTCTGACCTGCCTCCTTGGTCTTATAATTTTGTAGACCAGGCCCTCCCAGAGAATGATGTACTGCTTGCCAGGAGCCTGGCCTGCCCTCTGCATCTTAGCACCTGTGTGCCGTACTGTCTGAAAAGCACCTCACCTGCTTATTGGCCAGGGCCCAGCAGGTGCCCCCCAACCCCCACCCGCACTGCAGGACCAAGACCTGGGTTTCCTATTCCCAAAAGGCCTCAGATGAGCACTCTTGACTTTAACTCCAAAAGAGGCACTGTATACACAGGCATTGCATTAGCATGTCAGTGTTTATGAATGTGTACGTTTAAAATCTATGACAATTTTTAACAGCGGAGAGATGATTTGTATACCCACCTGTTTAAAATGTACAGTTCAGTGGTTTGGGGTCTATTTATAGAATTGCACAACCATTGCCACAATCTAATTTTAGAAACTTTTCATCACCTTTGAATCCTTGTACTCCTTATCAGTCGCTCCTTATTTCCTCCACCTCTGCTTTAGGCAACTAGTACTATGCGATCTAATCTGTGTAAACTTGCCTTTTCTTCACATTCCATATACATGGGATTGTATAACATGCGGTCTTTTGTGGCTGGCTTCTTTCACTTAACTTTTTTGAAGTTCTTCTATGCATGTATTAATAATTCTTTCTTTCTATTGTATGGCTATTTTGTAGTATATTTATATAATGAACTAATATATAGTAATAGCTGTACATTCCATATCAGCAAAAGTGAAGCATTCTTCTGTATGTTATACTTAAGTTTCAAAATTTTTATTAAAACATATATGCAATTTTTATGATTTTACAAATTTTTTTAAAATATTGCAGGTTGAGTATACCTTTCCAAAAATGTGTGGGACCAGAAGTATTTCACATTTTGGATTTTGGAATATTTACACATATATAATGAGGTATCTTGGGGAGGGCACCCAAGTTTAAACACGAAATTCGTTTATGTTTAAAAAAAATTCATTTATGAGGCCAGGCTCTCATGCCTGTAATCCTAGCACTCTGGGAGACCGAGGCAGGTAGATTGCTTGAGCTCAGGCATTTGAGATCAGCCTGAGCAAGAGTGAGACCCGGCCTCTAAAAATTAGCCAGGTGTTGTGGCAGGTGCCTATAGTTCCAGCTACTCCAGAGGTCAAGGCAAGAGGATCACTTGAGCTCAAGAGTTTTGAGGTTGCTGTGAGCGATGATGCTATAGCACTCCACCCAAGGTGACAGAGTGAGACTCTGTCTAAAAAAAAATTCATTTATGTTTCATGTATACCTTACACATATAACCTGAAGGTAATTTCATGCAATATTTTTAGTTTTGTGCATAAAACGAAGTTTTGACAGTGACCCCAAGACATGAGGTTACCGGTATAGAATTTTCCACTTGTGGCGTCATATCAGTAATCATAAAGTTTCAGGTTTGGAAGCATTTCAGATTTTGTATTTGTAGATTAAGAATGCTCAAACAGCCTCAGTGCCTATAGCTCAGTGAGTAGTGTGCCGGCCACATACATCAAGGCTGATGGGTTCCAATCCGGCCTGGGCCTGCTAAACAACAACAACAACTGCAACAAAACATAGCCGGGCGCCTGTAGTCCCAGCTACTTGGGAGGCTGAGGCAAGAGAATCGCTTAAGCCCAAGAGTTTGAGGTTGCTATGAGCTGTTAATGGCACAGCACTCTACTGAAGGTGACGTAATTAGACTCTGTCTCAAAAAAAAAAAAAAAAAAGGAATGCTCAAACAGAAAGGAGAGCAAACCGTAAGTGTCCTACAGGAGGAATGATCGCAAAGTGCACACATCCCGTAACTACCACCCGGGTCAGGAGATGGGCACCTCCTCCTCGCCTTCCTGATTACTTCTCTTCTCTCAATGTCTGACATAGAAATGATGTTTTTGATTCTTTGGGGTTTGGCAGCTTTATGTAAATGGTTCAGTGCACTTTTCCTTTGTGTCAGGCTTCTTTTGCTGAACATTAGAATTGTTAAGAGTCACCCATGTGGCGTGTAACAGTAGTTTGCTCATTCTCATGGTTTTATAATCTGTTGAATAAATGCACCCCAAGTTATTCATTCTAACGCTGATGGATATTCTGGATGTTTCCAGTACAGGGCAATTACAAATAGTTTGCTCTTAGAACTTGTACTGATTTCTGCTGAGTGTAGCCCTAGATGTGAAAATGCTGTGTCCCAGGGTAGATGCTGGCTTTATATACCATGAGTGTTGAAAACCTTTCTCAGCATTTCTTCATTTCTCAGTAGACCAGTGGCTTAGTCAGCTGTGGCTACTATAACAGAATACTATTGATTGGCTCATTTAAACCACAAACATTTATTTCTGAGTTCGGGAGGCGTAAGTCCAAGGTCAGGGCAAAGTACTTGTAGTTCAGTGTCTGGTGAGGACTCTCTTCCTGGCTTGCAGAGGGCCGCCTCCTTGTTCCCTCACATGGTAGAAAGCCAAGAGAACCTGCAAGCTCTGGTGTCTCTCCTTATATGGTCACTGTTCTTCTCATCAGGAGGGCTCCACCCTTTTGACCTAATCACCTTCCTAAGGCCCTGCCTGCCTCCTAATACCATCACAATGGGATTAAGAAAGATTTCAATTTGTTGATTTGGAGGGGATGCAGTGCACAAGAATGAAACTAGACTGGGCTTCCCTTGACCTCTTGAGAGGCTGGGGAGTGTTCTAACATGGCTTGGGCCTTGGTCTTCCCAGGCTGGCCCACCTTACCCCTGTCCCACATGGTCCTGGCCTCTACTTTCTGAGCACAGCCCTCACTGTACTCACGCCCTCATCTGCCTCCTTCACAGGACCACAAGTCCCTGGAGGGCAGAGACAGTGTCTTGCTTATCTTTATGGTCCCAGCCTCCAGCACAGTGCCCAGAACCTAGTAATTCTTATTAAATATTTGATTTAATAAGTGAGAGTGTGTAAAATCCATCCAGCCATCTAATTCCTGGGTGAAGTTGAGAAATACATTAAATTTTGAAAACTCATATATTTTTTATCTTTGGTTTCAGATATCAAATGGATCCACTATAAAAGTCTTTAAGAAGATAGCAAATTTTACGTCAGGTAACCGACATAATATTGTTAACCTTTTGTTCTCGCCCAGCTTTGAGGTATTGCCTTTGCCTCTCTGACATGAATTATCACGAAGGTGAGATTGAGTTGTTGCTGTGTAATTCCCTGAAAGCTGAGAAAAGCCATTTCGATGTGTTCCTAGTCCTAAGAATGTGAGCTGTGGTAAGAAAGAGGAAAGGAAACTATAAATGGTTGGCCCAGACTGCCCGGCACTGAGGAAGTTGCCGTCTTGGCAGCCCTGAGCCTCACAGCCTCTTTCCAGTTGGTTGTAGGATGGGGCTGACCCAGGAGATCCCCTGGCAAGCGGGAAGGGAAGATTGCAGATAATCACACAGCCCCACTAGGGCTGAGTAAACAAGATAATCCACTTAGAAAGCCCAAGCCTCCTGTGATTAACATGTGTGAAATTCCCAGAAAGTGGAGAGACCAAAGAGGGAGCTTTTATGGTGTCAGTAGGTCCCTCTCCAGAGACATCTCTAGCTCCCTGATAGCCTCTGGGCGGGAGAAGTGTGTGAGAGGAGGCCCAGAACATTCTGAGAGCTGAGAACTGACTGTCCTGCCTGGGATATAATTTCTCTGGAGACAAACCTGGAACAGGACCTGGGGATTTAAAATCCCTGTCACGGCTCGGCGCCTGTGGCTCAAGTGACTAAGACACCAGCTACATACACCTAAGGTGGCGGGTTCAAATCCAGCCTGGGCCCACCAGAACAACAATGGCTTCAACCAAAAAATAGATAGGCATTGTGGCAGGTGCCTGTGGTCCCAGCTACTTGGGAGGCTGAGGCAGGAGACTCACTTGAGCCCAGGAGTTGGAGGTTGCTGTGAACTATGATGCCACAGCACTCTACCCAGGGGGATAGCTTGAGGCTCTGTCTCAAAAAAATAAATAAATAAAATAAATAAAATAAAATCCCTCTCACACAGATGTAGAACTTCCTGGTCCCACCTTTAGAAGGAGCAGGGTGGGTCCCAGCACCTGATCAGTGCAAGCAGGCAGTGCACGGCTCCTGGTTCTACAGATGGGATAACTTGGTAGGCTTTAGGACACTTCTTTGGGGAGCCCCCACCCTCTATCTGGCAGACAGCAGCTATCAAGGCTGGCAAAAAGGGGATGTTCTTGTGTTGAAAAAAGTAGAAGAGCTGCGTTTTAGGCTTCAAAGATTGGGGCCTTTTGATGGGCCTGTCCATTTACATTCAGCCTAAACATTCCTTCCTCAAAGAAAACTCCCAGACTAGAGTTGGTCTCCTGTTAAGATACTTCCTTAGCATTTTATTCTTCATCATCCTCATCATAGTTGTAATTAAGTAATTACTTGTGTAATAAGTAGTCTGATGTCTCATTGGCTAGAATGTAAATTCTATCAGGGCAGGAACTAGGTCTCTCTGACTGCTGTGAACCAGGTGACTCCAGGTATCCATGTTAAATGAGTCAGACTGGGTCTCTCCTACCCATCCATCTCCAGCAACAAGTCATTCAGACTCTGTTTTAACACCTCCAGGGATAGGGAACCTGCTTCCCATTCCAACCCCCAGCCCATCCCATCTACACTGTTCTTAGGATGCAGCAGGGAGAAAAATGTAGCTATGAAGAGCTCAAGTAACCTCCTCCACGGTTTATAGCACAAATGGGGCTTTTTATGAGAAGGCCAATTAGCCCGTGGTTGTTTTTTTAATGGACTGTTTTCTCTCCCTCTTTCTCTGGCCTTCAGATGTGGAATACTCTGATGACCACTGCCATTTGGTGAGTTCAGGCTTTCTTGCACTCACCGCTGAATTGCATGCCTTCCGTAGCACGAATGGTCTCCTTGGGTAACGCTTCTCCTCTGTCTGCCTCTCAGATTTTACCAGATTCGGAAGCATTCCAAGATGTGCAAGGAAAGAGACATCGAGGGAAGCACAAGTTCAAAGTAAAAGAAATGTATCTGACAAAGCTGCTGTCGACCAAGGTACACTTACTGTTCTGGGAGCGCTTTTACGGCTACCTTGGGGGTGTATGATGTGTTTGACTTAATTTCCACTGAAGTGTGAAAATGTTACAAATCCCTGGTGCCTTCTAGCAAAGCAAAATGAAAGTTTCAATTGTAAATACTTCCTACCCCCTTCTTCTTCTTTATATAATCTGCAAAGATAACAGCACTTTACAAATTTCTACTGTAATATCTTCAATCAGGGATTTAATACTGTTCCAAGTCCCTTTACCCACCATTTCATCATGTTATTTTTTTAGCTTGACAGGGAAATTATTCCTTTTTGTTTATTCATTATTATAGATGAGCAATAAAACTCCCTCTTTGAATTGCAAATAAAATGAAGGGGGTGGGGAGGGTCAGTGACGATAAACCTAGTAAATCTTAACTGGTTTTTTTTTTCCATTTTAAAATTAAGAATTCTGGTCACATATAAAAATGTCAGATGTGAAAGCCAGTGGAATACCAAATCAGGAGCAAATTTTACTTTATCTGGCTTTTAGTGGAATTAACACGAGTCTGTGGTGATTTTTTCTCTCTCGCTGTCTGAAATGACTAGCAATATAAATGCTATTATCTACCCTTGGCCCTGGTAACTTGATGGGCAAGCTTCTTCAGATTATAACAAAGAATCTGCTTAGAGCTTAGGAGATTTGTTTAGTGGGCAGAGGACAGTCCAAGCCTCTTGATTTTCTCAGCTGTCCCACAGAGCTCAGCCTATTTGGTTTTTGAAAAATACTCAAATGCTTTGGAAAGTACACAGTAAAACCCTATGATGGAAAAACACGCAACAGGAAAGATTCTGGAAGCAGAGCAGCATGGCCTGAGTTTTTCCAGGCTGAACATAACTAATAAAAGCCAAACATCCGTGGCTTCTTGGTTTATGTATGCAGCCCTACAACTGACATTTTGACTGCTGGAGATTTCTAAGATATCCTCCCTTGACTAAACAATGTTATCAGCAAGAAACTTATGAACCAAATCTAAACCAGGGCATGGGTTTTCAGGACTTATGTCCCATACTGTGAGTACTGGCCTCATTTATGACAATTTTACATTTTTCTCTTCAGCTTGTTTTTCTGTTTTTGCACTTAGATTTGTTTTTCTATGTTTTTACAACCACCACATTTTTTAATCTTCCAAATCTTTATCTTTCAGGTGGCGATTCACTCTGTGCTTGAAAAACTTTTTAGAAGCATTTGGAGTTTACCCAACAGCAGAGCCCCATTTGCTATAAAATACTTCTTTGACTTTTTGGATGCCCAGGCTGAGAACAAAAAAATCACAGATCCTGATGTCGTACATATTTGGAAAACAAACAGGTGGGAATGTAGGTGATTACTGTTTTTAAGAATCTGGAACAGCGTATACAATAAAAGGAGGGCGCAGATTGTTACAGAAGGGCTCATTTATCCCTATATCAGAATCTTTGTCCTTGGTAAGCTATCATGTCAAAGTAGTTTCTTGCTCTGTTACTATTTTTAAAGAGTAAATGAAACCATTCCTATGCTGAGAATTCTATTCTTTAGGCTAAAATAAACAAACTGTTATCTTTAATGAACAAAAAAGACTTTGTTTAAAATAAGTTTAGTTTGAACAGCAAAGGATAAGAAATTGCTTCTTGGTTTTATTGTACCATTAGAGAGGAGTCTTTTAATTGTCCCTAAAATAGTTACTTTGTAATTTCCAAGCTATCTGTCTGTACTCTGGGTCTGTACAGGAATTTTTGCCTTTATTATTTTATTAAATACAGTTCTCAGATACCATGAGAACTGGTCAGAGGTTTGTATTGTGCTTTGTTTTATATTTTAGCATTTAACCTTAAGCCCAGGCAAGGCATCCAGATTTATTCTAAATGTTCCCTCAATAAAGAAACATAGTTCATTACCTCTATTTAAAATACTTTGTGCATAAGCTGAGTATCAGAATTATGAGGAATAGGACTTCCCTGTGTGAGCTCAAGGCCTTCTGATGGGGTCAGCCAAACCACTTCACATGAGTATTAAAAGTTAAAGTTCCAGAATCTAGGTCTAATCTTGTCCCATTTAATCCAGGTTTGTCCCAGCTCTCCTTTCTGGCTCACTCTTTTCCCATATTGTAGTCTCTTATCCCCAGTCCCACTACTCCCATCCAAGCTTGGGAGCCACAAGCCACCCAGAAGTGGCATCTGAGCAGGGGCAACGGCCAGGACTATGAAGCTACTAGAAACCCAGCAGCCACCAGTGGAGGTAATAAGTAGGCCAGACTTGGAAAGGAGATGATGGAAGGACTTGGAATCATTTCCAAGTTCATATTCAAATCTGAGCACCTACTATGTGCCAAGCACTATTAGGTACTGAAAAGATACTAACAAACAAAACAGATGGAAATCCATGTTCTCACAGAGTTTGCACCTAATAGGTGGAGACAGACAATAAATGAAATATGTAAATTGGGGTAAGTGCAGTGGAGAAAGTGGGGGAGAAGGAGAGTGTCTGTGCAGGGTAGTCAGAGAAAGCCTCACAGAGATAAGACAATTTGAGTCACATCTTGAAAGAGGAGAGGGCATAAACCATGAGATTCCCTGGGGCAGGGGAGTTTCAGGAAGGCAGAGGGGAGAGGAGGGCGGAGGGCCAGATCAGCTGGGTGTTATCCAGGAGATGGAGAGCCTCAGAGAGGCCGGAGCAGAGACAGAGAAACATGGTCTGCTTCTGTGTTAAGAGGATCACTGTTAGTTGTGTGAGAATAAACTAATAATCCAGGTGAAAGATGGTGGTGGCTTAGAACAGGAGGTCCCACTTAGAAGGGTGCTGAAGATCTGAATGTTCTCACTGTTACCTTCTCCTCTAGCCTGCCTTCCTTTAGAATGTCGGTTTAACCCTTTCTATTCTGAGTGAAGCTGCCTGCCATCTGTGAGTTGGTATGTTTGGCTGAGAGGACTCATATACTTCAATAACAAGGACAAAACCACCCGGTTACAAACTGAGATAAACAGACCATTGGCTTCATGAATGGCCCTATTTGAAAAGAGATTATTCTCTCTCTGAACAGCCTTCCTCTTCGCTTCTGGGTAAACATCCTGAAGAACCCTCAGTTTGTCTTTGACATTAAGAAGACCCCACACATAGACGGTTGTTTGTCAGTGATTGCCCAGGCGTTCATGGACGCGTTTTCTCTCACAGAGCAGCAACTAGGGAAGGTAAGGCTCAGCTCATGTATTTCTTCTCTGTCCTTTTTCAGTCCCATGCACTTTCTTATAAACATTCAAATAATAAACAAGTGGTCTAAAGTGCAAGTCAAAAAGAAATAGTAAATGAGGGTCACTGTAAATTTGCTTTTCTTTAAAATCCACCTTATTTTTGAAAAGTGGAAACAGCTGAGGATGGTGGCTCATGCCTATCATCTGGCACTTTGGGAAGCTGAGTGAAGTGGAAGGATTGCTTGAGGTCAGGAGTTCAAGACCCGTCTGGGCAACATAACAAGACTCCATTTCTAAAAAAAAATTTTTTTTAATTTAGCCAGGTAATGTACCTATAGTCCCAGCTACTCCAGAGGTTGAGGCAGGAGGGTCACTTGAGCCCGCAGTTCAAGGTTGCAGTGAGCTATGATCATACCACTGTACTCTAGCCTGGATAAAAACCAGACTCCCACATCTTAAAAAAAAAAAAACAAGTAGCCAGGGGCAGTGGCTTATGCCTGCAATCTTAGCACTCTGAGAGGCCGAGGCAAGGTCAGGAATTTGAGACCAGCCTGAGGAAAGTGAGATTCCTGTGTCTACTAAAAATAGAAACATTAGGGCATGGTGGCAGGCACCTATAGTTCCAGCTACTTATGAGGCTAAGGCAGGAGGATAGCTTGAGCCCAGGAATTTGAGGTTAGTGTGAGCTCGGCTGAAGCGATGGCACTCTAGCCAGGTAACAGAGTGAAACTCAGATCTTATAAAAAAAAGAAAGTGAGGCCGGGCGAGGTGGCACACACCTGTAATCCGAGCACTCTGGGAGGCCCAGGCAGGTGGATTGCTTGAGCTCACAACTTTGAGACCAACTTGAGCAAAAAGTGAGACCCCGTCTCTACAAAAAAAAAAAAAA
>NW_003852402.1:25538211-25608709 GCF_000181295.1 Otolemur garnettii | reverse complement strand
GTTTTCTATGTTAGTGGACCCTGGGAAGTGTTAGGCTGGGCAAGGTAGCTCACACCTGTAATCCTAGCGCTCTGGGAGGCTGAGGTGGCTGGATTGCTTAAGCTCAGGAGTTGGAGACCAGCCTGAGCAAGAATGAGACTCATGTCTCTACTTTAAAAAAAAAAAAAAAAAAAAGAAAAACTGAGGCAAGAGGATCACTTGAGCCCAAGTTGGGGGTTGCTGAGAGCTATGATGCCATGGCACTCTACCCACAACAGCTTGAGACTCTGTCTCAAAAAAGAAAAAAAAAAAAAGTGAAAACAAAAATAGCCCCACCCTACTGCAAAATTCTGCCTGTGGAAAGCTTTTGCCACAAAGTATGCATTTTCTTTGTTTTCTAGAAAAACATTCTATGGGTACTAATAAGCTATGAACCCAAAGTATGAAACTACATGAAATAGTATGAAACTAAATTAATGCATCTGAATATACAAAAAACATATATTTGAATGTAATCAATTGCTTTTGGGAGAAGAATATCTTGCCAGAGATTTCTAACAATACCAGTTTGTCAGTGTATCATCAAAGCATGACCGTTGCTTTCCCATGGTTTTCTTTGCTGATCAAAAGCCCCACAAAAACAAAGGAAGATGAAAATACAGAGCAAAATTTGAAAGAGGTGCTTTGGTTTTATTTGAACACTCCAAAATGTATGAAACTGAGTAATATCTGTACCTAATAGATTTCAGAAAATCTCTGAGCCCTGAGAAGCAGCTCTTTGGAAGAAAGATTTTAAGAGTAACATGGAAAGAGAGGTCATTGACGGGCAGACTCCTGATCACCACCCACTCTGTTTATCACCACCCTTCCTACAAATCGCCCTGAGTCCTCAGCGCTGTCTTGCCCCCTCCTTTCTCTGTTCTTCCAACCTCTATCCTCAGTCAGCTGGTTACCACTCACTCCTGTCTAGAAGGTGTCTCTGCCCCTCCTGCTCATCCCTCCCCACTGGGATAATAATTACTTCCTAAGCAGTGTCTTTGCCCCTGCTGCCCACTCATCCCCTAAATGCTTCCTTTTCACGGTGTCTCAGGTTATCTTTCTGAAATACAAACCCCATCTTGTCAGGCTGCTTCTTAACAATTGCCAGTACTTCCCATGACCCACCTGCTGGAGTCTTCGCAGTGCCACCTGGTGCTTCCTGACTGGCTTCGGGCCTCCTTCCTGGCCTTATCATTTTTTTGCACACTCCACAGACCCTCTGTGCTATAGCTTTTACTTCTCGCAAATACAGTATGAGCTTGTTTTCATGTCCCTGTCTCACCACCCCTGTCTAGTAAAATCCTATTCATTTATTCACAGACATTTCATTCATTCAGCAAGCATGATTTCCTAATGTGTACCGGAAACTGTAGGAGCTTCAAATCAGTTTACTTTGGGAGCTTTCCCCTGATGCATTTCCTACGGTGCTTTCTTCATTTGGCTAACAGAGTTCATCTTAGCTCACTAAAGGACACATAAATGTTTATTTATTAGCAATAAAAGTAGCTGTCTATAGATTATTTACCAAGCTTTTGGTATATTTCAATGAATCTTCTCAAGTACCACGTCTAGTAGTTACCAATACCCTCGTTTTATAGATGAGGAAATTGATGCTGAGTGTTTAGATCTTACTTGTCTATGTAAAGTAGCAGAATTAAGACTTCGATTTGTTCAAGTCTACAGTCCTTGTCCTTACCCTCTGATACTAATTAATTACTTGCATCACAGTATACACTGTGTAAATTTGTCTTCTCAACTAGACTGTAAGCTTCTTAAGGATAGGCACTGGTCAGCTTTATCACTGTACATTTGATGGCCGTGCACAGTGCCTGGTTAGTAAATAAAGTGAATGAATGAATCACAATTTCTGGGCTCCAGTTACACTTGACAAACGATAAAAATCTCAGTAATAATATCTTAGGGATCCTTCAAAATGATTCATCAAACCATTGGTTCTGCGGCCTGGGCTCTTTAAAATGTACTAGGATTTTAGCCCTACCATTAACTCACCTATCTTCCCTGAGCAGAATTGTTTTTTTTTAATTTTTGTGAAAAATGACTTTTTAAAAATCTTTACTTACTTAATTTAAAAATATTATCACTGTTATAATTACATTAACTATTCAAACTGCCAAGGGACTTTTGCAAAATCAGATATTAGAGCCGTACTAAGATGGTGAAGTTTCCTTGAGGAAGCTAGAAGATCTTGATAAAATAATGAGATAAAACGGACAAGCTGAAAAATCTGCCACTGCCAATTACTTACCAGTTTCGTGGTTATATAAAGAGCCCAATCAGACCTACAATCAAGTCTTTTATAAATGCCAAATTCGCTGGTGGGTGAGGATGAGAGCAAATGTTTTAATTCAGGCTTTTTACAACCATTAGTAATGAACTATGATTGAAATAACTTCCATTGTTACAGTAACTCAAAATCATGCAAAAATAATAATTTTAGTTCTTTTATGAGAGGAAGGCAGAATATATTAGCATTTAATCTGCCTGAAAATAACAGTGACTCACCAGAACTATCTAGATGGCAGTCAGTCATTCAGTCAACAACATTTATTAAGGCCTACTGCACAAAGCCTTGTTAGCAGGAAGTAATACTGTTATAAATTCCCCATTGTTTTTTACTCTTTTGGCGGTGGTTGCTTTTTTTCAGGAAGCACCAACTAATAAACTTCTGTATGCCAAGGATATCCCAACCTACAAAGAAGAAGTAAAATCTTATTACAAAGCAATCAGGGATTTGCCTCCATTGTCATCTTCAGAAATGGAAGAATTCTTAACTCAGGAATCTAAGGTATCATTAGAAAGCACAAATAGCTTTTGTTTAGTTACTACTCTTAAAAAGAAAGTCATTTCAGAATCTCTCAACAAGTCTTTCTTTTAGAAACATGAAAATGAATTTAATGAAGAAGTGGCCTTGACAGAAATCTACAAATACATCGTAAAATATTTTGATGAGGTAAGATTTTAAATAACATTGCTTTTAACCCATGAATAAATCACAAGGACTTGGTTATAGCATTCTGTAAGTTTCAGGATATCTCTGGCATCCCAAATGGCCAGAAAGGAAGGCCAGGAAGCCTGTCTGAGATGGGGGATCCTGGCACCAAGCCAGACCCTGCACACGGCTGCCCTTCTTACCGTTCTATCTTACTGCCCACCTTTGGACCAGCCTGAATTTACATCTGAGGTCATGGGCCTATAGCCACACCGACTCACGTTAACTTTGATGAGTTAGTGGTCCTATTAAGAAGTGGGGCCAGCTTATGCTGGATCATCATTTGCTAAAAATGAAAGCTAAGCTTGTTAAGTCGCCTAGATTCTGTATTCAGTAGTTATATGAAATTATGACATTTCTGTCTTAAGCAACTATTTCAATAAACCATTCTCCTTTATGATTAATTCTCCTTAATCTGGATTTTTTTCTTTGGGAATTCACACAGACACATTCATCAGATGCCTTGTTTCCAAATATATGTTAATTCCCCCTTCCCTGATTCCCCCCCACTCAGTCATGCTGGGACAGGCTATCCATGTCAATGGTGAGAATAGCTCACCAATTCCATTTGCTACTTGAAGATCAAGTGAAGCGCTAAGGTAGGGTAGAGGCAATGAGTTCCTTAAACATGATAAGCATCCTTCTTTCCAGGGGTCAGGGGTGAGAACGGGAGCACTGGGGATGGGGGAGGGAAGAGGAGGGCCTTCACTGCTCAGGAGGGGAGGGAGGGGAGGAAGGTATCAGTCTCTGACCAGGATGCCCTGCCTGCTGCATTTAAGGAGAAATACTTGCCTGCATGTTGGCTGCCCAGGAATGCTTGCTGTGCTTGGAATGGCTGTGACATAATGCATAAAGCAGGGCCTTGGAAGCCTGGCCCCATATTCGTAAGCAAATTGTTGGTATTTCTTTCAAGCTTCTATTTTAAGCCAAAGTGTTGTTGATCCTGTGATAATGACTTAGCAAAACAACTTGCAAAGTGAGTATGTAAATGATTGAAGAAGAAAATGTTGGCATCTGTTTCATACAGATTTTACCACTCACAGCATCAGGTATGCAAAAAACAGTATTGTAATGCTGAAACCACTATATCTAAAATAACTGTTCTAATTGTCAACAGATCCTAAATAAACTAGAAAGAGAACGAGGGCTGGAAGAAGCTCAGAAACAACTCTTGCATGTAAAAGTCTTATTTGATGAAAAGAAGAAATGCAAGTGGATGTAAGCACTCTGGGGACTGGCTTAATCTGGCAAAGTTCTTCAGACGACTTGGGAGCAAAATGGCTGCTTGAGCTACTCTGTGTCGTTAATTTCTTGTTTGCACATAGGTTCCACTTTGAGCACTGTCTTTTTAAGACACCAAGGCACATGCACAGCTTTCAGAAAGCATACCAACCCTTGTGCCTGTGTGTACAGTGTGGGAACCCTTCTGTAAATAGAGTTGAAGTGGTTGTTGCAAACAGCCTCCTTGTTTACAGAGAATACAGGGCCAGTAAGCAGGTGTCAGTATTGTAACTACAGTCTCCACTTAAGCACAATGATATAAGTGGTTTTGTTTGAAAACTACAGCTATGTAGCACTTGTGACTACACTGCACCTCTGCAGCAAAGGGGTACTGCCAATGCTTAAAACAAAATGTGAAATGAGTCATTTGGAAACAAGGTGGAGGTGTTAGGGCAACCTCGAGGATTTGCAGCATTGAAAATTTCCCCAGTAGTTCTTGGAAAAGCTGACCGCAGAATTTGGTAGTGTGTACACTTAGCATTTGTGAGTGTGTGTGTGTGTTTAAACCAAAAACTAACAGTGTTGCAACATTGTTGAAAGGGCTCGTGTTTTTCAGTGGTCACCAATGGCACTCCATCAAACTCACCTCCATTTCACCAAGGAGCTCTAAAGCAAGGGGAGTGAGTGGGCTTCATGTACACGCACAGCATTCTACCCGGATGCTTTGTCCTGACGTATGTTCATTTTGTGCCCTTTATTTTTAGTTTCATAATGTATTTGATGGTGGACATGTTGGGTATTACACAAAACAAAAATTGTTAGTTCTGCTTCAAAACCTTTGATCAGAACGACCTGTGGAAGAGTAACTCACTCCTCTAATCCTGTTTCTAAGATACTGTTGTCTCCTTGCTTTAGGTTTCTGGTGAACCTTGTGGTTATAAATACTTGTGTGTGATTTAGAAAAAAAAAAAAAGATACATTTTACATTTCATCAATTTGCTGTTCACACTGGAGTATTATATATAAATATATATATTTGAGGCCCAAGGCCCAAAAAATATTAGTATACAACTTGGTATCTTAGTCTTACTATGTACTTTTTGAAAGTATTCCTCACAGGAGAAAGAATTTGAAATACCCACTTTATTCATGCCTTTCTTTTTAAAGAATTCTCTATCCAGTAATACTGTAGTCTTTTTATTGCTGATTTTTTATTCCTGAATTTTTGCTGCTCATGACCAATTTTAATACCACTGTGTTTTCCTTCTATTAAACCAGAAGTAGTAAAAAGCGTTAATTGGCAACTCTTGAGCTTTTCTGTGACAGGCACCTTTTACCTTTGGTGCTCTGAATCCTTGATCAAGGGAAAAAAAAATTTTCCAAATAAAATAATACACGATCACACATTCTTTAAAGTCATTTACCAACACTATATGGAACATAAGGATTTAAATGGGCATTTGTCTTAGATAAATGCAATTCCTTTTTGCTCCCTATTATCTGGTAAAGAGAGGTGATACCTCAACAAGCTGATCAGTGAAAATAAGCGGTTACTGCCCCGACAGGCACCTTCCCAATCCTTTTGCTTTTGACCACTGTCTGTCCAATGGACACACCTCAAAAATACTACCAAATAGGTTACATATACGTATAAAGGTGAGAGGTCTGTTCCCCATCTAAGGCTGCTACAGTCTTCAAAGCGGTGAAGGAGGTCGTAAGAGAACAATAGGAGAGTTGAGAGCCAAGGGTAGGAGAGTTGCCCAAAAGACTTCCCCTCCTTAGGGTACAGAAAACTCAAAAGGGTCAGCTACAGCTTTATCTAAGTTATTTACTAAATGCTACATGAGGGTGTCCCTGTCCAGGTCTCTGGCACGTGAGTCCTGTGTAGAGAGTTGTCTCCTCTTCTAGGGACTGTGCTGTTGGGAACTTTGGGCAAGTCACTTACCTCTTTGTGCCTCAATTTCTGTATAATATTTCTAACCTACCTCACTGAGGTGGTGTGAAGATTCACTAATGTATGTAGCGTGTTTGTCAATCCTCCAGTGAAAAGCACTATCTAGATCACATTTGGGATCACATTAGCCAAAAGCAGTAAATGGCCAAATTAGATGTGTGCTGAAGACAATCAGTCACTGGGTCTATATTAAACAGCAACCAGAGAAACAAATGGCAAACAATTTCTATTTTTCAAGTTTCTTTGCATATTTTTTTGGTGCAAAACCATTTATAACCTTTTTTTCTAACACTAGTGTCTACAGCAGCATTTAAAAATTCTGTTACCTTTTCCGTATTAGAACTTAAAGTCTATTTCTTATTGTATACTTGATTGAAGCTGTTCTTGGAGATGAATGTTTTAAATGTCTATATCCAAAAATAAACATTTTGATGTAACTGTGGGCTATTTTTGTCTTTCTTTTTGCCCAGTTTACTAGTTATAATTTTTTATTCTAAGTAGCTCCATGGAAATTATTTTTCAGGAACAAGGTATCACTGTATGTACTCTTACGTGAATAAGCAGCCATATTATGCAGTAAGTAAACCTAGTTTCTTACTAATAGTGCTAAGGGCTGCTCAATTACATGTCTTACTTCCACCGTCAACTTGAACTTTCAGCTGCTCATTACCATGGACGTTCCACTTACTTCAGCAGACTTGAGCTTTGTCTCATTGAGAAGAAATTATTCCAGCAGAATCCCTCTACAAGATGTTACATTAAAAAGCTTCCAAAGGGTGCACAGTTTGGGGGGGGGGGGATAAACGATGGCATACTTATAGACACACAGAAATAAAACATTTATCACTATTTGACTAGGTCCAAAATAGTGGGAAGCAAAGTTAAATGTCAAACAATACCTCTAAAGGGATACCACTGGCTTCAGGTTTTATAAACAATGGCCCCCTATTTTAATACAGGAACAAGATTTAATTATTTGTACTTGTTATTTACTGTTCTAATTCAACAAAGTCAAAACCAATGAGATCTTCTCTATTGCTAAATATATCCTGTATGTTTGAAGTAAAAGAAACACAATACGGTGAGATAGAAAAATATTAAGTTCTTTAATAAATTATTTAGTTTTTAGAAAAGGTAGCCTTTTGTAATGAACAGAGATGCCTTTGTCTCATTATGTTGACTTTTAAATTGTCATCTTTCTTCAAAAACTAGTTCATAGTTTTTATATACAGTAAATCAGAAGATATTTACTGTTTGTGCCAAGCATCTCAAAGTGAAAAGGGATTTCAAGATGGGCGTATTTCAGGCAAAAAAAAAAAAATTCAACAAAGTAAAATTAATAAACAATTTTGAAGCTTGATTCTCTAATTAGTTCCATTTAGTTTTTGTTTTACATCCTCAAAGGGTAATCAAATATTCCAAATTTCTCTGAATCTTTCCTTTAAGGCATCACTTGTCTTCATTAGTATAATGGTAAAATCTTAATGATAGTTCTGCAATACAGCATGTAGCTGGCACCTTCTCCTGAGGCACGTTCAAGTATTTTGGCAAACAGTAATAAAGTATCTAACTGCTACAAATGTGAGACCTTCAAGCTTTACTGAGTCTCTGATTTCACCTCTTTTGGTCTGCTTTTTATCTAAGAACTTCAATCCCCAGGCGATCCAAATTCTTCTAGTTGTTTTCTCTGTGTTGTTTCTAGTTCTTCCAGTCTTTTGCGAAGTAGAGAGAGTTCCCTTTGATGCTGTTCCTCCTTAAAATTACATAAAGAAAGCACAGCAGAAGAAACTGTTAGAAAATGAGTAGGAAAGTAACTGGTAGGCGGCAGGCTCAGTCTGCCTCTGTTACACAGGCCTGTAACATCTGGTAAGGAAGTGACTGTTGCGGCGGTCTAAAGACACAGTAGCAGGGGCTAAACTATACTAGTTCTCACTTCTCTCCTGCCTCACCCAGGCTGGAGCCTTCAGCAAAACCTGTATCTGTTCTTCTCTAAAGGTAACATTCACCAAGGAGTGAAAGAGAAGGTACTAATGCAGGGCCCAGGTAGACTAACACGGCAACTTTCTACTAAGACTGTTCACAATAAACTGCTGTTCACGCCAATACACTTAGTCTGAGATCCGATTCAGTGACTAAAATCTTCTGTGCTTACAACATCAAAAACATAATTACTTATTAACATTCCATCTTCTGAAAACCACTCAATTAATTTGATTCCTTTGATGTAATATCTCAGGGGCCTGTTACAATAGAAAGAGCCCAGGTGTGGGGTTCAGAAAGCATTAAATTTGAAACTCAACTCTTGTCACTCATTAGTTATGACTTTAGGCAAGTCACTTCACTCTCTGGCTTAGTTTCTGGGTCTATGATTTAGGAAAAACAATACTTCCCCTAAAGCAGTTTTCATTAGTATTAAATACTGCGTGGAGAATGCATAGTTCATTTGTATTAGTGAACGCTCATATTAATTAGAATTGTTATCATATAAGCAAGCTACAAACCCTAGGTTACTCTTTTGACTCTAATAAATGTCTTCTTTTCTACAGGAGATTTCACTCCTAATACCATCACTAATAAATTTAAGTCTATTTCTAAGTAAATTTCTATGGTAAATCAAAGGGAAGAAGTTAAAACTGACTGGCTTTTGATGTTTACACCATTTTTGTGGCTAATTCTGAGGACTGATCACATTTACAATTTGAATTTCAACTCTATTCAAACAGGTAAAAACCTACAGAAATCTTTGACAAACTTCTTTTCCCTAAAATTTAGATGCTCATACCTGCAGATGAGGAGGAAAAGATGATTCCATGCCCAGAACCATGGCTGATGACTGAAAGTTAACAGGATGGACGGATGCTGTTGGTGGCATGTTAGGAACCAAAATTAGACTTCGAAATTCATTATGTCTTCTTTGTATATCCTTTAGTCTTTTCTGAAGCCTTGTATATTCTTCAAATGGAACATTTTGTCTTAAAAAGAAAAAAAGGTGTTCTTGTTTTAAAACTGTTATACTGTATTAAAGAACAGAGAATATAGTTTTAAATTGGAAGAGAAGGATTTCTAAATTATCAAAGGAGAGAAAAACAGTTAAATGTGTGGCAGGGAGACAGCGGGGGATTGGGAAACTCTAGCCTAACAGGCACAATGTAAGGGTATAACAGCACACTCCCTGTGTGATGGGCTCAACTAAAACCTGAACTTCATCTAACAAACGCAAGCAATGCAATCTAGTCATTTGTACCCTTGTATTAATCTGAAGTAAAAAAGATTTATCTATATATCATATATAGATAAAAATCTGTTTACCTAGAAAGATAAATAGAAACATGACATTACATCTTAATCATGTGAGATTATTATTAGCATTGGAGAATGTTAACTTATTAAAAAGTTTTGTTTGCTAATTAATGAAAGATTTAAACTTTTGATACTTTTACTTTCACTCCCCCCATCTCCATTCATGAGTCCTGCAACTAAAAGGAGACTCACTAAACCAAAAGAATGCCTTATCCACAGAAGGAATTCGATCGAATAAAAACATAGTTGTTTCCCAGTACAGGCTGGGGGGATTGGTTCCAGGACCTTTCTTTGTATACCAGAATCTTCGCATATTCAAGTCCCAAACTCAGCCCTGTGGAATTCTCATACAGAAAGTCAGCCTTCAATATATGTGGATTTTACATCCTACAAACAGGGGTTTGGTTGAAAAAAATCCACATATGGACCCATACAGTTCAAGCCCATGTTGTTCCAGGACCAACTGTAGAGAAAATGATGAGTTGAACCTTATGAAACTGCCACTTTTCCAGATGAGATATAGTCAAATATAGAGAACTGCATATAGTTCAATATAATTTTTAAAATGTAGGTGTGATACTACGATATAAGAAATACACACTTGGTTTATACCTGGGTCCTGACACACAGCTCCTAAAACCTAAGCAATGTCCACAGTAGGAGTGTCTTTTGTATGCTAATGAGATGAATGGTGGTTGGTGGCAATTAGACAGCTTCAGGATGGGGCAGGTTACCAGAAAGATCTAAGAATAATAGGAGGGTTGAACTTTTAGCCCTATACCCACCCTCCATTCATGACCACTGGGCTGAAGGTTGAGTTGATCACCAGTGGCCAATGATGTAATCAATCACGCCTACATCTGTAATGAAGCCTGTATAAAAACCCCGACGTAGTTCAGGGAGCTTCTGGGGTTACTAGACATGTGCAGGTTCCTAGAGGATGGCATGCCTGGCCTGGGCAGGGAAGCTCCACCACCCTTCTCACAAGTCTTGCTCTATGCCATCTCCTCCATCTCCTCCTCCTATCCTTGTAAGGTCCTTTATAATAAAATGTAAATAAAGTATTTCCCTTAGTTTTGTGAGCTGCTCTAGAAAATTAATTAAACATGAGGCAGGGCTCACGGGAACCCTGACTTGGTCAGAAACACAGGTCATGGGTGGCACCTGTGGCTCAGGGAAGGGCGCCGGGGATAGTGGGTTTGAACCCGGACCTGCCAAACTGCAACAAAAAAAGAGCCGGGCATTGTGGCAGGTGCCTGTAGTCCCAGCTACTCGGGAGGCTGAGGCAAGGGAACTGCCTGAGCCCAGGAGTTAGAGGTTGCTGTGAACTGTGACACCAGAGTATTCTACTGAGAGCAATAAAGTGAGACTCTGTCTCTAAAAAAAAAAAGAAGAAAGAAAAAAAAAAAAGAAACACAGGTCATTACTGGGGCTTGCAATGGCATTCTGAAGTGGGGAGCAGTCATGTGGCCCTGAGCTCTCAACCTGTAGCATCTGATGCTATCCCCAGGTGATAATGTTAGAAATGAACTATAAGACAACCAACTGGTGTCCACTGGAGAATGGATTATTTCGTGAATGGGAAATAAACCCCCACACATCTACTATCCTAAGTGTTGATAGTAATAATAGGAAAATTTTTTGGTTTTTCCTGTCTCACAATGGTGAAGCTATTCAACTTTAGGAAAAAATGACATTGACAAAGCTAATTTTTTAGGCATTCACAGATTATCATGCCAAAGTCCTGAAGGCCACCTCTAATTAGCTGAATTTAAAAAGATTTTAACTTACACAGGTCATCCCATACCACAACCACCAACTTAACTATAGTAAATCTCTGCTTTAAAAATGCAGCTGGGGACAGAGGCCCATGCTTGTAATCCCAGGGCTTTAGGTGGCTGAGGTAGGAGGACTGCTTAAGGCCAGGAGTTTGAGATCAGCCTGGGCAAAATAGCAAGACTCTATCTCTACAAAATTTTTTTAAAATTATCTGGGCATGGTGGTACACACCTGTAGTCATAGTTTCCTGTGTGATGCAGGTAGGAGGATCACTTGAGCCCAGGTGTTAGAGGCCACAGTAAGCTGTTATGCCACCGTGCTCCAGCCTGGGCAATTGAGACCCTGTCTCAAAAAAGAAAAGAAAAGAAAAGAAAGAAAAGAAAGAAAGAAAGAAAAGAAAGAAAGAAAGAAAGAAAGAGAGAGAGAAAGAGAGAAAGAAAGGAAGGAAGGAAGAAAGGAAGAAAGGAAAGAAAGGAAAGGAAGAAAAGAAAGAAAGGAAGGAAGGAAAGAAAGAAAGAAAGAAAAGAAAGAGAGAGAGAGAGAGAAAGAAAGAGAAAGAAAGAAAGAAAGAAAAGAAGAAAGAAAAATGCTAACAATGCTGATTACTAGCTGTGCTTGGATATGGCTGCAAAACCAGAAGTTATAGCCCAGTAATATTTTTCCACACCAGGAAACCAAAAAGTAACCTTTGATTCAAAGTTGTAGCCAGTTTCCAGAACTATGCAATAGCTACAACTGTTTTGTTATCTCAACAACAAGAACTCACACCTTTTCTGGCTACCAAAGCCAGTGACTAACTTTTTCTGTAGAGACATTTTGGTTTGAAGAAACATTTGGTTAGGAAAAAAAAAAAAAAAGTGCAGGATAACATAATAGGAGTTATCAAATAGTTTTAGAAATCTTTTAAATGCATATTTTAAAAGAAAATATTGAAAAGTATATTATACTTAGAAACAACATTTTATGACATCAAAATAACCATGAGGGAGATACACATAAAACACATCACCTATTTAACACCTGATTTTCTGTTTCCAATTCTTCTTTCTTTGCCTCCAAGACTTCTACTTTCTCCTGCAGTCTCTTCAATTTGTTTTCATGAAGAGATTTTCTCTAGAAAAAGACAATATGAACAAGAACGTCATACAGGACCACTTTTGGCAAAACTATACAGAGAATATTTTACCAACAAAAAAAAGAGAAAAATGTAGAGGTGTACGTTTTCAGCGAATACTAGAACAAAATTTAGTAGATATGGCTCTTATTGGAAATTACAAAGATAATAAACCAGAGATTACCTCATCTCCTCAGGGGGACAAACAGAACAGTAGAACCTCCATAGCTGACCACCTCTACACTGACCACCTCCTTAACCTGACCTAAATTCACACAGGATGTGCACCACATGTATGTATCAGTACAGCAGGCCTCGTTCCTTATGTTGACCACGTCTGTATGTTGGTGGTCAACTTATAGAGGGTCTACTGTATTATGAATGCTAAACCAAAAAGTTGGTATCAATAACTAGATCACTGCATGTCAAAAATCTAAAAGGAGTCGTCAAATTTTACTAATGGGTCTGCCTGTCATCTGATAAGAAATCACAAGCTCTTCATTGTCCCATAGATATCAGGTGCTTAAAATAACTAAAAATCAAAATGAAAAGCATGCTTAAAAACTGATAAATTACTACCAAAGCAATAAAGGATTAGAAAGCTAAAACAGATTATGGAAACATCTCAGTTTTAAAGTATGTCTTTCTAAATATTAAAAGAAAATAATTTTACAATATACAAAGGAAAATTTCCTAAAAGTAAATATTGCAAAGGTTTCATTAAATAATATGAAAACGTACAGTATGACACAAAAGGAGAATATGAATAAGGGTAGTATTTTTTCAGTTTTTATAGTTTAACAGGAAGACACCTATAATGTTAAGACTCATTTAATAGCTACAACCTTTTTAGGTATTGTTTTCAAACTCTTTAAGTGTAATAAGCTTATACAAAAAATACACAGAATGTAAATGTAAAGCTTAATGAAAAACCACAAAGCAAACGCTGGTGTGATTAGCTCGTAGGTCAAGAGCTCTGCCATGCCACAAGTGTCCCTATTCTTCCGTGCAATCACTAGTCCCTCTGTCCTTTGAGAAGGTAACCAACTAGTTTACTTTCAAAGATACAGTTTAGTTTTGCCTATTTTTGAACTTCATGTAAATAGAATCACAGTGAGCATTCTTTTATAAATGAGTTTTTATTTCACTCAACACTGGTTTTGAGATTTGTTAATTATAGATACAATTCATTCGCTGCCACATATCGTATTTCACTTATGTCACAGTCTATTATATTTACTCATTCGACTGTTAAGGGTTATCTGGGTTATGGCTCAGCGCCTGTGGCTCAAGTGGCTAAGGCACCAGCCACATACACCTAAGGTGGCAGGTTCGAATACAGCCCGGACCTGCCGAACAACAATAATGGCTGCAACCAAAAAATAGCCAGGTGCTGTGGCGGGCGCCTGTGGTGCCAGCTACTTGGGAGGCGGAGGCAGGAGACTCGCTTGAGCCCAGGAGTTGGAGGTTGCTGTGAGCAGTGAAGCCATAGCACTCTACCCAGGAGGTCAGCTTGAGGCTCTGTCTCAAAAAATAAATAAATAAAGAAAGAAAGAAAGAAAGAAAGGGTTATCTGGGTTATTTCCAGTTGGGACTATTGTAAGTAACACTGCTATAAGCATTCCTTCTCATGCTTCCCATTACTCCCCATCTTTCAGTACGCCCAAATGTTCCCTCATATTCCTGTCTAACCACTCTTCTGAACTTAGCACCAAAAGTATTTATGGTATTATTTATGCATTCATGGGTAGTTAAGGAGTCCATCTATCTATATCTAGCCATTCATCCATATAAAAGAAAATAAATCATAGAGTATATACTTTTTTTTTCTTTTTGAGACAGAGTCTCACTTTATTACCCTTAGTAGAGTGCTGTGGCGTCACAGCTCACAGCAACCTCCAGCTCTTGGGCTTAAGTGATTCTCTTGCCTCAGCCTCCCGAGTAGCTGGGACTACAGGCGCCCGACACAACGCCCAGCTATTTTTCTGTTGTGGTTTGGCTGGGGCTGGCGCCCTACTCACTGAGCCACAGGCGCCACCCGAGTATATACTCTTTTGTATCTGGACTTTTTTTTCTCAGTATTTTATCTATATGACTAAGTCATGTTGTTCCACGTCACAGTATCCATTGTAAAAATATACTACATTTTATCCATTTTGATGAAAATTTGTATTTGTTTCCAATTTGGGGATATCATAAAGTTTTTGTGAACATTCCTGAACATATTTTTGATGCATGTAAGTACCTCATTCTCTTGAGGATACACTCTTATGTGGGTCAGAGAGTACATATGTTTTAGCTTCAGTAGATACTGCCGGTTTTCTAAGATAGTTCTACCAATTACATGCCCACCAGCAATATATAAGATAAGAGTTCTACATTCTTGCCAGTCTTTCAGATGTTCGGGTGGAGTATAGTAGTATCTAATGGCAGGGGGTGGGGTGGGGTTTTTTTTTTTGGAGACAGTTTCAAGCTGCTGCCCTTGGTAGAGTGCCATGGGGTCACTGCTCACAGCAACCTCAAACTCTTGGGCTTGACCAATCCTCTTGCCTCAGCCTCCTAAGTACCTGGGACTACAGATAAGTGCCACTGTACCTGGCTAGTTTTTTCTATTTTTAGTAGAAATGGGGTCTTGATCCTGCTCAGACTGGTCTTCAACTCCTGAGCTCAAGCAATCCACCTGTTGGGCCTCCCAGAGTGTTAGGATTATAGGTGTGAGCCACTGTGACAGGCCTAATTAAAGTTTTAAATTTGCATTTTCCTGGCCTGTTAGGTACCTTTTCTTAAGTAAATTAGCCATCTAGGTATCCTCTTTTTCATGACTTACCTATCCTAGTCTTTGGCTTAATTAAAAAAATATTCAAGTAATCTATTTATATTGATTTGCAGGAGTTCTTTATATATTCAGGATATGGATCCTGTCTCAGATTATTTATTACAGATTTGCCTTTCTCCCAGGTGTGGTAGCATTTTATTTCTCTTGTCCTTTGATAAAAAGTTCTTAATTTTAATAAAATACAAATTATCATATTTTTATAAGTGCTTTTTGTGCCCTGTTCCTCAAATCCTAAGATTTCTTCCCATTTTCTTACAGAAGTCTTATTCATTTGGGGTGGGATTTTTTGTTTTTTACACCATTCACACTTAGGTCTATGGTTCACTTTCATCTATGTTGTGAGGCTGAATTGAGAATAACTAATTGACTTAATACCTTTTATTTAAAAGACTATCCTTTCCTTATTAAGTGCAGTGGTGGCTTTGTGGTAAATCAGGTGTCCATATATTTGTGGGTGTTTTGCACTCTATTCTGTTCCACTTGTCTATCTATCCTTACAGATAACTACAAGTCTGAGAGTATAAGACTTCTAGCTTTATTGTTCTTCAAGATTGCTTTGGTGTCCTAACCTAGTTCTTTGTATTTTCATATAAATTTTCTAGTTTCTAAAAAGAAATCTGCTGAGATTTTGATTAGGATTGTATTCAACTTATGGACTTTTGGGGAAGAATTGACACCTCTGAATACCAAATTTTCCAGATCACAAGCATGGTATAGTTTTCACTTTATCTAGGCATTCTTTGTTTTCCTTAGCAGTATCTGCATTTTTTTTTTTTTTTTTGAGACAGTCTCAGTATATTGCCCTTAGTAGAGTGCTATGGCATCACAGCTCACAGTAACCTCAGATTCCTGGGCCTAAGTGATTCTCTTGCCTCAGCCTCCTGAGCACCTGGGACTACAGGCGCCTACCACAATGCCCGGCCATTTTTCTCTTTGTTGTTGTTGTTGCAGTTGTCTGTGTTGTTTAGCAGGTCCAAGCCAGCTCGAACCCTCCAGGTTTTAACTTCGTAAAATAAGTGGGAATACTTTTCTCTGTTTCTATAATATTATCTGGAAGAGTTTAAGATTGGTATTATTTCTTCCTTAGGTATTTGGAAGAATTTACCAATGAAGCCAAACGAGGAATTTTCTCTGTGGAAGGTTTTTTATGAAGTATTTCATTTCCTTAATATATATATAAGACAATTCAGATTTTCTAATTCTTCTTATATTAGGCTTTTAAGATGTATTCATTTCATATAAATTGCATAATTAATTAGCATAATTAAGCACAAGTTAATTAGCATAAAAGTTTTTATAATACCTCTTTTGTTTTAATATCTGTAAGATATAGAATGATATCTCCTTTTTCATTCATGATATTGTTCATTTGAAGCTCTTTATCCATCTAATCTAATCTATCTTGTGAGGCATTTGAGGAGAAATCAGTCTTGCTATGGCTTTATCAATTCTATTAATCTTTTAGAAACCAACTCTTGGCATTTTCAGTTTTCACCATTGTATGTACATTTACTGTCTGGTTTGCTAATTTCTGCTCATAGCTTCATGATGCTGATGATGTCTGCTGTTTAATCTATCCATTGAATTATGATTCAGTTATTGTTTTTTAGTACTAAACTCGACTTTTTTCATGCTTTCCAGATTTTTTGGAGCAATCCTCAAACCTTTATTTCTGAGTATATGCAACATGGTTATTTTGAAGTCTGTATCTGATAACTCCATTACCCTGTATGTCCTATGGGAGTCTGTTTATATTGGTTATTATTTCTCTTGGTTTTTGATGTTATCCTATTTCCTCATGTGGCTGTGTTTGTACTATTTTGGGTTTTTGTAATTAAGAGACTATTTCTTAGAGCAGTTTTAGGTTGAACAAAAAACTGAACAGAAAGTAGAAAGTTCTCATATATCACTTCTATCTAATTTCTCCTATTACTAACATTTTTCATGGCTGTGGTATTAAATTTGTTGTGTTAACCTTTCGATTGTGGAGCACCCAAAAACAAAATGTGCTACAGGCATCATTATCACCACACAAACATCCTGTTCAACCACCTATAAGCATTGTTTGCACACCTGTAGGCATTGTTTGCAAATCAAAAGATTAAATTTGTAATACTCAAGCTAGGTCTGACTTCTGCAATAACAAGGGGTTTTCAACATGACTTGTAGTCATCTTTTGTGATTAGTATATAATATTACAATTTTAATACAGTTTTTATTTTTATGGAGTTTGCACTTTATTCTGGTAAGAGTGGCAAGCCACCAGAGGACTAGATGATCCAAATTATGTTTTGTTTTTGCTTATTTATTTCAGATTAATATGAGAGTACAAATGATTAATTACATTGTTTGCATTTGTTAGGTAAAGTTCAAGTTGTAGTGGAGGCCTTCACCAAGGGGTATGCTGTAAAACCTTACATCATGCCCATTAGGTGAGAGCTTAGCAATCCCTCCTCTCCTTACTTCTCCCCTTACCCCCAGACTTGAGTGTAACTGTGTTTTTCTCTCATGTGGGCTTCACATTAGTATTGCATACACTGGATACTTGCTTTTCCACTCATGTGATACTTTACTAAGAAGAATATTCTTCAACTCCATCCAGGTAAATACAAAAGATGTAAGGTGTCCATCTTTTTATGGCTGAATAGTATTTCATAGTATACATATACCATAGTTTATTAATCCGTTTATCAGTTGATGGCCACCTGGGTTGATTCCACATCTCAGAGATTGTAAATTGAGCTGCAATGAACATTCTCATGCAAATGTCCTTATGGTAAAATGATGTTTTTTCTTCTGGGTAGATACCTAGTAATGGGACTGCAGGCCCAAACGGAAGTTTACTTTCAGCTTTTTGAGGATTCTCCATAGTTCTTTCCACAGAGGCTGTATCAGTTTGCAATCCCACCAACAGTGTCATAGTGTCCCTTCTCTCCACATCCATGCCAGCATCTGCAGCTTTCAGACTTTGTGATACGGGCTATTCTCGGGGTTAGGCGATATCTCAAATCAGTTTTTTCCTTTCTTAAAATGGGCATACATTTTTTTTTGCACTCTGTGTATACTGGTTGATTGAAAGACCCAATGAATACCTTAGACTCCATCATTGTAATCATTTTCTGTAAGACACTTTTATTACCTTGACTCAACTCTTTCTTCAAAACTGCCTAGAAAAAGTCAGATATTGGTTAAATACAATTCTCTTACTGCACGCTTGGACTTAATGAAACTGGACATAGGTGGTAAGCCTATACACCTAAATGTGCTGACTAGGTTTATCTTTAATTAGCAAACAGTAACTTTATTTTTTGAGACAGTCTTACTATGTCACCCTCAGTAGAGGGTTGTGGCATCATAGCTCACAGCAACCTCAAACTCTTGGGCCTAAGCAATTCTCTTGCCTCAGCCTCCCAAAGTAGCTGGGACTACAGGTACCCGCCACCAACATCCCTATTTTGTTGTTGTAGTTGTCATTGTTGTTTGGCAGGCCCAAGCTGGGTTCAAACCTACCAGTACTGGTGTATGTGGCTGGCGCCCTAGCCACTGAGCTATAGGTGCCGAGCCAATAAATACTAACTTTAAATGGGCCCTACTGTTCCCCGGCAATCCTACTAGTTTCCATAATCCAATCACTCTCAAATTCCTTTATAATTCTTTTACATCTTGTCTCTCTTCAAATCTCTTATATCTCCATCCTTTATACTTTAAACTGATGACCCTCCTTACTACACTAAGAAAATAACGCCAATCGGGGGTAACTTACACCATATCTTTCAATTTATCAGAAATTTATAATCATAATTTTATGTTTTGCCAATTATAATCAATACATCATTTCCTAACTGCTATGATCTAAAGGTTTTTGTCCCTCTAAAACTTATGTATTGAAATCCTAACTCCTAAGGTGATGGCATTTAAGGGAGGTGATTACACTGCTAGGCCATAAACTATAAAATAGGCCCCAAAAGGGATTTGTTCCCTTCTACCATGTGAAGACATGGCTAAAAGGTGCATCCAGAACCAGAAAGAGGGTCCTCACCAGACATGGAACTTGCTGATGTTTTTGTCTTGGACTTCTCATCCTCCAAACTGTGAAAAATAAATTTCTGCTATTTGTGAAACTACCCAGTTTGTGATACTTTGCTAGAACAGTCAGAATGAACTAAAACACTGTCCCTCCCACTTCCAAATTGAATCTTATGCCCACCTACCTACTAAAGGATATATCATTCCTGCAACTGTCCCATTTCTTCTGCATCAATTAAACCCTGCTATAATTTCTCCCTTTTAAATGAAAAAAAAAAAAAAATCCATTGATCCCACAACCCACACTAGCTACTTCCCTGTTCCTCTGCTCTTCTTCACAACAAAACTCCTTAGACAAACCATAATTTTTCTCATCCAACCAATTCCCCTTGATTCCACTTCAATCAGGATTGTATACTCACCACACTACAGCAGTAACTTTAGCCAAGGTCACTAACGATCACCACATAGCCATGTATTCTCCTATCATTTTACTATCAATGTCATTTGACACACCTGATCCTTCCAGAAGCATTTATTTTTTTCACTTGTAATCTAATACTTTCTTAGTTCTTCTCCTATCCTGGGTACTCCTTCTCAGTCTCCTCTTATCTTCTGAACTTCTAAACTTTAAAATTCTGTTAAAGCTCAATCCTTAGACTTATTCTCTTCTCAACCTTCCTTCAGGAGTTCAATCTCATTGCTGTAAATACCATTTGTATGCTGATGGCTCCTGAGTCTTTCTCTCTAGCCCAGACTTCCCTGGGAGCTCCAGATTGACTATCCAACTGACTATTTAACATCTTCACATGGAACTCTAAGGGCCTCTCAAAAAGTTCGTGTGTTGAAATAGGCATCTTTATTTTACTCCCAATGCTGTTCTTCCAGAGTCTCTCGCATGTCAGTAAATAGCGAGTCTGTTTTACCAACTGCTTAAGTTCAAAATCATAGACATCTTTGTTTCACCTCTCTTTCCTATCCTACAACCATGTAAGCTCCACCTTTAAAATATATACAGAATCTAACCACCACTCTGCCACTAGTTCTCTACTCCAAGTTACCCTGATCTCTAACCTGGACTACTAAAAAGTGGTCTCCTTGAGTCTTGTCTTGCCCCGCTATACAACAGCCACAGAGATCCTTCCAAAATATAATTCAGGTATCATTTCTCAATTCAAAACCATCCAGTGTGTGCCTACCTCACTCAGGATGAAAGCCAATATTTCTGCATCCTTGGGCTTCCTACTGCCTCTCTATTCTAGCCCCTGGGCCTCCTCATGCTCCTTCATCATCCCAAGTAGATTCCTGCCCCTCTCTCAGACTTGCTATTCCCTCTGTCTGTAACACTTTTACCCTACGTGTCACAAGAGGCATCCTTCCCCTTTCCTTCAGGTCTCGGTTCAGAGAAGACTTGCCTGACAGCACACCTGCTAATTTTTTCCTTAGCACTCATCACACTCAATGCATAGCTGTTTATGTCTCTTACTCACTACAACTTAAATTCCCAGTGTGGGATCTTTGTTTACTTCCATATTCCAGTGAATGAGTAAACAGTAGGTACTCAATACGTTAGTTGAATAAACTGGCGAGACGAATTCAGAGAAACCTTACAGAAAAGAGAGTCTGAGTGAAGATATTAGCAACAGGAATGAAAAGAAATGTAGGAAATTTGTAGGCAGCGCCTGTGGCTCAAGGAGTAGGGCGCTGGCCCCATAACGGAGGTGGCGAGCTCAACCCAGCCCCAGCCAAAAACTGCAAAAAAAAAAAAGAAACGTAGGAAATTTGAGAGATGATATGAAGGAAGAATTCATTGGCATTAGCGACCGCCCTGGACTGAATAGTGTCTCACGGATTTTTTATTTCATGTCCATCTAGAACCTTAGAATATGATAGTAGTATAATAAGAGATATATATGTCTTTGTCTCCAGTTCCTGGCACAGAGCTCTTAAAACCTTGGGACATTTTAAGTGATAGGTGTGTCTTTTATAATTCATAACAGATCCCTTTCAATCACACTTGAGTTTATGTAAATGAGGTGACTTAGAGTGGGGACCCTTAGATATCCTTAGGATGGGGGCTGGTCACCAGTAAGATGTGGTGACTGCATGGTAGATAATTTCAGCTCCACTTCCCTGATGTCCAGGGAGGAGGAGGGCCGGAGATGGAGCTCTACAAAAACTCTTGCACAGCTAGATTAAGACAGCTACTAGGAACGGTACAAGTGAATCTTTCTAAAAGCAGAGTATGAATGTTTTAATAACTAAGAAAATGACATGAAGGCTACATTAACCAGTTTGATGAGAGTATTTCAAATTGTGTATGAAAACACCACACTGTACCCCATGATTGCATTAATGTACACAGCTATGATTTAATTAAAAAAAAAAAAAGACAACTATCAGGTTGGTGAGCCCATTGACTTTCTGGGAGGGTGGCTCACTCAGAGAGGGTGAGGAAACTCCGTGCCACTCCATGCCCCACCCCACCCCCAGCCCCCATACTTTGCCCTATGCAGTTCTTCCATCTGGCTGTTCCTGAGTTTTATCCCTAATGATAAATGAGTAAACATTCAGTAAATTATTTTCTTGAATTCTGTGTGCCATTCTAGCAAATTATCAAAGATGAAGAGGGAGTCATGGGAACACTTAATTTATAGCTAGTTGGTTAGAAGAATGAGTGGCTTGGATATGCAACTGGCATCTAAAGTGGGGGCAGGCTTGTGAGAGTGAGCCCTTTAATTTGTACGATCTGAAAACTGTGAATTGATCGCTGATGTTGAAACAGAGTGACCGTATTTGGAAATAGGGTCTTGGCAGATGTAACCAAGTGAAAGTTAAACTGGATTAAAGTGAGCCCTAAACTCAGTGTGACTGGTGTCCTTACATAAGAAGTAAATTTAAACACAAAGATATAGACACACAGCATGTGAAGACAGAAGCAGAGATTGCAGTGATATGTCCAAAAGCCAAGGAACACCAAGGTTTATCAGCAACTGCCAGGAGCTAGAAGAGAGGCATGAAAAAAATTGTCCCCAGAGCCTGTGGAAGGAGCACGGGCCTGCTGGCACCTTGGCTTTCAATTTCTAGGCTCCAGCACTATAAAGAGAATAAACTTCTGTCATTTAAAGCCACTTTGTTGTAATTTGTCACAGAGGCTATAGGAAATTAGTACAGTGACTGACTAGAGTTAGAGAAAAGGCAGAGTTCTCAGGATGAATCACAGATCTGAAGCCGAAGTGATTGGAAGAATGATTTCTACAGAGAAAATATCCTGAGGGGGAATTGGTTAAAAGAATGATTTTAATTTTTACGTTAACAGTCTAATACAATCACAGGATAGTCAAATTGATGCTCTAGTGTTACAGCCACTATGACACAAAGGAATAATAGAACAATTAAAAGAATATGGAGGCTTAGTGTGGCTTAGTGGTTAGGGCACTGGCCACATTCACTGGGGCTGGTGGGCCTCCTGGGCCTGCTAAACAATAGTTGTAGTACAACTACTGCAAATAGTTTGACTTTTAGTCAAATCCAACTAACTTTTTTCAGTAATCATATTCAATGACCATTTGCCTTTGACACCTATCTTTTCCTTGGTTCCCATAACAACACAAAATAACTTCTATCACCCTGACCATCCTCTACTGCACCTGGCAATTCTTTTCATGTAAATTTAGTCCTCGTCCCTGTATTCTTCAATTATCTGCACATTCTCAAGTTTCTAACTATACATCTCTAATTGGAATTACTTATCTTCACAGTTTACATTACATTATCTCTAGCTATGAACACGGTATCTTCACACACAAGCCTACAGTGTGTCTACATGGATGCGGTGCCATCACTTCCTATCTGATGTGTTTGATCAAATCTATTTTCTTTCTACTCCTCAACTGACACATGTTCTTCATTCCATTCACTGTAGTAACTCTGTTATATCCTCTCACAGCTAAAATACTTCCTATTTTTCTTCTTTATTTACCACTATAGCTCATACTTTTTTCCATTCAGAACACCTCTGGGAGTTACTCTTCACCTTCATTCCAAGCTCCAATTCCAGACTTCTTACCTCACTTAGAATTTACTGTAATAGTGTCTTAACTGGTTTCCCTTTCTTCAGGATTTTTTCTGTCTGGCACAGTGGTTCTCAAATTTTAGTGTCCATATAGATCACCTGGGAGTGGCTTCTTGCTTGTTACCTTATTTCTCCAACTAGATTACATGGTCATCATGAGCAAGGAGTAATCCTGGCTTCTGTTTTCTCCCAGTGCATAGCACAATCTAGGCCACACAACATATTCAATAAGATAATTTTGCAACTTCAAGACTATGTGATTCATTTCTCTTTTGAAAACATTCACAACAGTATCTGACCAAGAGTTATTTCAGAGAGATAAATCTTAGAATACAAATAACAACTTGTCATTTCAAGTGCCTCAAAAGGACAAATAACTCATTGTGCTCATTTCAAGAGATCTCTCTTCATACTCTGACTTCAATAATGGGGTGGGGGGTGCAAAGGGAGGTAATCAGTCACAAAAGGGAATCCCGACTCAAGATCCCTGGCCAAGCCCTTCCAAACAGATCAACACAGCAAAATACCATTTACACCAAAGACCCTACCAATAGCACTCACCAAAAATGACATAAGTTTTGTGTCGAGGAGCTTGGAGCTCTAAATAAACACACGCAGATGGCAGTGAGCCATTTTATCCAGTCTGAGCAAAAAAATAAACTTGCTGCTCTCTAGTTATAAGAATTTTTCACAGGAAAGTAACTCTATAGGATTATGATTTCTGCCCTAGGGTTCATATTATAATTTGTGACTTGTTTTAAGTCTTACTGCATAAGGAAGTTATGATTTTTGTCATTTAAATAAAGAACCTAAGAAGTCTGCTGCACTCATATGAATTATATATTTGTATAATCTTATAGCCAACATTTTCATACAGAAGCATTAACTTCAATAGGAAAAAGGCACCAGTTAAATTAATTTACAGAGATTATTCTGACACAGAAAATAAGACTCATACTGATGGACGATGGCTATAAAGAAGAGAAAAGCAATAAAATATTAGGAATCAAAGAAAGTGGGAAATTAAAGAGTATCAGTGCCGTGGAAAGACCACTGGACTGAGACTAGGAAAATACAGATCTCAGTTACGGCTTTGATTCTTACTCATCAAGTGCTCTTGGGTACCTACCACTTCAGTTTCCAGATTTGTAAAAGCTACCTGACTGCCATAATCCCTTCTTGTCCTAAAATTAAATATAATTATATACTTTTAAATAGTATTTCTATGTCACATACAATGTTTTTCCACTTTAATTGATATAAAATTATAAGCTCCTAGAGCAGTGTCCCACCTGATGGGACAGCTCTAGGTCATAATTATGCACTGAATAGAGTTTAACAATTTCCTGTGACTTAGATCAAAATCCACAGATCACACTTTTTTAAATGAAATTAATATTTACTATGTTAACACTCATCATTTGGCAAGCATTTCAGCAGGAAAAAAAAATCATCCTTGGTCACAATACTGATGAAATGTTACTTTGCAGGTTTTTAAAAATATCACCTCCTCCCCTCTTTCTGGATATCTATGATTAGTTGATAATCTCTCTCACCACTGGATGTCACTTTTGTTCCAAAGGAAGTCAACCCAAACTAACCTCAATAATTAAAATCTAATCTCTAAGATATTTATCCCTAAAATCGCAACATAAAAGTTTCTCTGGGAAAGATAAAAATCAGCTCTTATTTTTAGTGATTTCTTGCTGAAATGTGGCTTTAGATGCTTTTAGACTTCAAATACAGTACAAAGAAGCATAAAAAGGAGTTCTAAGTCAAAAACATTCACTGCAATCACATCACTATCCATACACTGTTTAGTACTTACATGGACAGGAAGGAAGAGATGTGACACATATAGGGAATAAAACAAATGAGTCTTTATATCTAGGCATAAATATACTGGGATTCCCATGTAACAAATGCTGTTTTTCTAATCTCAGCATTATACTACTTTTAGTATTCTGAGACAAGTAATATTCAGAAATCAAGACAGTAAGGAAGTAATGACTTTCAGACTACTCATGTGGTCACTGCAACTGTCCCCACATTTGCATTTACATCCAGTAACATAAAAAAGTGGCGAGCCACTGTGCTCTTAGTTTCCAAATTAGAAGATGTGAACAATCTAGAGTTATTTTCCAATAAACATACAAATATTAAGATATTAGTGCCTAGACCTATAAGCTCCTCTTCATATCTAACGTCATTACTAAGGGAATTTATCAAGTGGAGACATATCAAGTCATTTGTGGGCCTAATATGCATGCACGCGCACACACACGCACACACATGCACGTGTGTACCTACTACATATGCACACACACACACACATACACACATACACACATGCACATGCACACACACAACACCATGTCCCCTCCCCACCCTCCAATCTTGTTGAACTGCTTAATCACTTCCGTAGTGAGTCACAGTTACTGATGGAACCTGCTACAGTCCTTGGGTTTGTTTTGAAGAAACAGAAAAAAAAGTTGTAAGCCACTGACTTAGATGAACCACCTAGCTGGCTACATTATTTTCATGATATCCTGGACTGTTTCTAAGAAAACAAAGTTTTTAGGTTCTGAAGAAAAGTATGCCTGCAAAGGTAAAACTTTAACAGGATCAAGGTTGTGGGAACTCTCAAGGCTGTTTCAGAAGCAGGAGCAAGGAGATACTTGCTCCCATAGTTCTGAGTTTGAAACAAAAATGCCTTATAACCGGAAAAGCTATATAATAGATATTAAATATTTATAGTTGAAATAGGCCTAATAACACAGAGGTTAACTAGGTAATAAGTTCAATAAGATTTCTATGAGTTAGCCTAAAAATTTTATCACTTTGAAAAACACCATTTCACTAAACATGAAAAATACAAATCTAAACAAATTACTTATATACAAAATTTAGAAACAAACCAGTTTGGATTTCCCAATTTATCTCTATATGGTTGACAGCAAAATTTTCTATTTAAATATCAGTTTTAAAAATCTCTATTTCAAGTCTACATTTTATTCTTCTAAAATAGTTAATTATGTTTGTACCTACAGAAATCATTTTAATAACAATCACTTGCCTTTTTCTGGGCAATGGCAGCTCGCTGGAGTTTCTCTTTGGCTTGATTGTACTTTTCTTCTCTCTCTGCGATACGCTCATGAAGCTTATGCTTTTCTTCCAACCACTGTATCTGTCTCTCTTCCAAGGTCCTGTAAGAAGAATGCATGCAAAGCAAGGAAGTCAACCTTAGGATTAAACATATCATCTATCACAAGTATAAGCAAACTCACTACCTGACTCCATCTTTAATTATCCAACTGCATCATCTCACTAAGCACCTCCTATGAACCTGGCACTAAGTCTAGAACAGTGTATACTACATCACTGTTCTTCACAAAAACCTTCTCAGTTAGGGACTTCTTTATACTTCTGTCTTGTTAATATATGAGGACACTGAGACTTAGAGCAGTTAGTTAACTTGCTTAAGGACTCACATCTAGTTAATGGCGGGACAAACACTTGATAACCAGATCAGTTCAACCAGATCTGAACTATGGTAACCACAAAGCTATCAAAATGTTGCCTAATAAACTTAGTTAAAGACCAAGTCTAGCACCACTTAATGTATTATGTTTTCTGGCTAGAGTAAAATTCATTTAAATGGTATTTTACAATAATATTATAACAACTTATGTTTTAAAAGCTAGTCTACATTTTTTATATGATTTTTTGTAATCTGTAGATAGTACAAATGAGAATAACAAACCCTGAGAAGTTAGGTTACTTGCATAAGGTCACACAGATTTTAGATAGTTGGGACTAAAACAAATAATACTGACCCCTAGACTGCCTATTTTCTTCTAAACAATCCTATGAATAATATTCAAAAACCAGGCGGTGCCTGTGGCTCAAGGAGTAGGGCGCTGGCCCCATATGCCGGAGGTGGTGGGTTCAAACCCAGCCTCGGCCAAAAACTGCAAAAAAAAAAAAGAAAGAAAAAAAATATTCAAAAACCAATGATGAATTATTTAAATTTGCTAGCTCCAGTGTCATTAGAATTCTTGAGTTCATTTTAATACTCGCCAGGGTGACAGAGAGAGAGACTTTCTCTAAACAATATATATGTATGAAATAACAGAAGCACAAAAGAAAAAATGTTTCATGTGGTATGGTAGCCTTCAGAAGAAGAAATTTGAAAAGAATATTTTATAAATTAAAATAAAAATATATTATAAAGACAAAGCAAATATAAAATAGTATAATATTCTACCACGTTATAAAGACAAAGCAAATACAATTAGTACAATGTCCTACCACACTTAAACACATTTTTGCAGAGAATATGAGATCTCTGAACATCACTAAAACATTTTTTCCTACCAGCTTACTGCACTGTCAAATGCTAACAAGTTTCCAGACTAAAAAAGAAAAAAAAAAAGGATAAATTCATTTTTCAAAGGGAAAATTCAAGAGTCTAGTTCTAATAGTAGGAAGTGTTACACATCAAAAGCAAAACCAAAACTAAATAAAACAAAAACCATTCTGTTCTATGACATTCAGAAAAACTGTATAGATTTTTGAAGTAAGAAATGTTTTAGTTTACTCAATGAATAAAAATTTTTTTCTTTGAGAGTTTTCAGAATACTATGATCAGACAGATTTTTTTTTTTTTTTTGAGACAAGGTTTCACTCTGTTGCCCAGAGTAGAGTGCAGTGGTGTCATCTCAGCTCACTGTAACCTTAAACTCCTGGGCTCAAGCAATCCTCCCGCCTCAGCCTCCTGAGTAGCTGAGACTAAAGACATGTGCTACCACATGTGTATAATTTTTATATTTTGTAGAGAGGTGATCTTGCTGTGCTGGCTGGTCTTGGTCTTGTGGCTGGCTGGTCTTGGTCTTGTGTTATTGGCCTCAAGGGATCCTCGTGCCCCTGCCTTCTTAAAGTATTAGGATTATAGGCATGAGCCATTAAGGCTGTCTCAAGCAGAGTTTTAACACTGTATTTCTTAACTCTGATTTTTTTAATAATTCAAGAGTTCATAAAGTCCATTCTATATAAATGAAAAGTACATTATCTAAGATCATTGTATACTATCAAAGACTATTTGTAACTAGTTCCTAAAACAAATTTAACATTAGAATTACCACTAAAATTATGTATCATACAGAAAAAAGAAAAAAAAATTGTACATAAAAAAGCAAACTCTACTTTTCAACTTCTAGTTGCGCTTTTTCAGTTTGGCTTCTTAAATTTCGGCATTCTTGTTTTAACCTTTCCACCATTTCCTTCAGCATTTGGTTTGAATTCAGCAAGTCATTCTCTGACTGTGAAAGTGAGGTCACTTGGATCTGCAAATGACTGATTTGCTTAAAAGAGAAGAGAAAAACGTAAGGCCACTGACCAAATGCAGTAAGTCATGAGAAACACAGAAGATGCTAGGCAGCTCGCTTGCCAATGCCCCCTTGAGCTGGTGAGCCCTGGTGATGGCCCTAAATGAAACAATAAGTAGCAGCAGCTAAGGTCATTTCTTATTACAACCAGAGACCAGCAAGAACTACGTCCCCCAGTCACTGAGTCCCCCCTCGAAATGTGGGCCACAAAAGGTGTTGTGAGTGGAAGGAGGGTTCTCAGGAGAAAAGCAGGGAGATGAGAAAGCAGAACCCAATGATTCAGTTCCCTTTTACTCTAGCCTTTCCTTAGCCTCCGGAGGTGGCGGGGTGGGGAGTGGGGCTGGGGGGGGGGAGATTTTAAAAGCAGATCAGCTGAGAAAGCAACTAAAAACATCTGTTCTCCCATTCCCACATACCCTGAGAGCAGCAAGCTTTCAGGAGCTCTGCTCTCTGAGCAGTCAAAATTATTCACTGTAAATATGGAAAGGATCACTCTCATATTGTGTTTAAAAGGTTTCTAAGAATTTGATATGTCCAGTGCTAGGCAGAAGAAAGATGCTCCAAGAAATCTAATCAATGCTAGGGATTCCTTAGCTTCCAGAGCCATTTATCAAACCATGTAATGTTACTCAAGGCTTTTTCTCCATCCCAATTTCCCTCTGTCTGAGAGTACCCTTCCTCATGAAAAGTAGGTAATTAACTAGTTACAGATTAACAGGCTAGAAAGATTTACACTGCTTCTACATTTTATGCAAATAATCTTCATTTGGGACAATTATATCTACTTCCCCCACAAATCATTTTACCAATTAATAAACAGTGAAAGTCCTCATTTTTCTTTCACTTCATTTTACCTCTCTCATAGCCATTCTCTGAGAGAGATTTTGGAGCAAAGATGGTTAAGCAATAGGGATCAAAAGACCCATTATGAGATTCAAGGATAAAAAGAAACAAAGTTCTTATATAATAAATTAATGGGAAAGAATCCTACTGCTTCCTGATAGTAGCAAAGCCAAATTATGACAGGACTCTGAAAGTCCACAGTGTAAATGTTAGCAGAATAAAGTAAAATGGTATGTGTCAGATTTCTATTTTAGAATAAATTTCCCCATGTAAAACTATTCACGATTTTTACTTGGAATGGCAAATATTAAATCTGTATTATAGCTGCCTGAACAAGCAGCCTTCAAAGAGCTTAATACCTCTCCATACCCACAGAATGAAAGAAAGCCCAATGCCAATGATACTAGATAACTTCTCTCCAGGAATCAAACATTATGCCCATCTAGTTAAGACTCAGAAACCATAACTGCATAGGCAAAACGGTACCAGCTAACATGCAAGTATCAACTCTAAAAATGGAAGTCTTACCATTTCATTATTTATAGAAGAAAAAAAACCCAAGAAAACGGAATTCAGAAAAGAACACTCTTCTATGTTTTGCCCAATCTTATAAAACTCTTTCTTGAATCCAAATAACTTTACTTAAAATACAAGTTTCCTTCCATAAATACAACTCTTAGATTTCGTAAGGATGTGGCAAGGAATACCTCATGGAATAAACATAAAACTACAAATCAATCACACATGTAACTTAAAACCTGGATAATCTTTCTAGTCAATTTTATAAATTTAGAATACCAAAATACTGTAGTTTTAACTGCAATTTAAAAAAAATTCATCAAGAGCCACACCATATACAGATCTTAAGAATAAAAGCAGCAGAAGCAGCTTACTAAATTAAAACATAGAGGTTTAAACATTTTATCTTTATATATCAACCTCACCAATATGTTATTAATTGTAGTAATTAGATTCTCTAAATATTAATGGCAAAATTAAAAAACGCAAAACACAGATTTAAAGAAGCATTTTAAAAAATAACAAAATGTTTGCTAAAATCATACCTGTTTCAGGTCAGCATTTTCATTTTTTTCTTTCTCTGCATTTTCAATAATCGCAATTTGCTGTTGAAGTTTTAACCTAAAAATCACAATCCAAAAGACAGAAGACATTATTAGGAATCCACTGGTCATTTATTTCACTGAATTAGACTTTTTGCCGAGTGCTTGTCTGACACCAAGCACAACAAAGAGGGAGGATAAGAAATCAAGTCTGGGAGGGCAGAGAATGTTACAAGGATGAAACCTGAGAAACAGAACTTTGATGAACAAGCAGCCGTTGGTGAAAAAAGCAGAGAATGTGTTGCTGAGATATCAGAAAGTAATCCAGCTTTAGGAGAAACCAACTTACATCCATGCAGTATCTTACAAGTTAGAAAATGTTTTCAGTCACACTGCTACTTCACTTTTATTCTATGAGGATTCACATTTAAAAAGAAAACTAATCCAGAATACCATCCTGTATTCTCTATAATATCTTATGAGCTTTTCATCCCTAAGATGAATGAACCCTACACGATTTATATCTTCTTCAAAGGGAATGATACATCTTTAGCCTTAAAAGGTAGAGCAGCTCTGGTGACCAAATGACTAGTCTCGTGAGGAAGATGTTATACTAATTAGATCTGGCAGGACAGGCCATTCGACCTCCCCCGCCCCTTAAATTCTTCAAACACTTATTTCAAATATAATTCACTTGGCACTTGTTATTTATAGCTTGGCATTACTAGCATGGCTTATCTGGCCAAATAGGACGTGTTTCCTGGATACTCTCAAGAGGCTAGGGCTGTGCTTTAAGTATGATAACAATTCAATAAATATTGAATGGACTGAATGAACCTAAATCATGCATAAGATGTTTAAATGTATAAGATAATTGGACAATATATCATGGAAGAAACGTAAAGATATAACCCACTGCACTCTGAGATGTTTACATACAGATGTCAGAAATAATGGATATAAAGATGTCCAGACCTCCTTTCCCCTTGTTCCTTTGCCAGTCATACTCTTATTTCATTATTCTAGCTATAATTCTAGCCCTCTCAAATTTTCTGTGTACATCCTTCATTAAATGTGTATAGATGTTACCAATGTGGTGCTTTCAGGTTAATAAAGGTTTCTTTCCACAAAATCACTAAGATGAACGTAGAGAAGGGAACACTGGAGGTCCTAGCTCAGGTCCGGAGTTAGAAACCCTAGGCTCCAAGTATACACCAGTTCAGGTTAAGAAGAAACAAGATTCAGTTAGAAAAAGCCTCACAGCCTGAATGCCTTCTCTATCAGTTACACAGATACAGAGAAAAACAACAGCACCCTACATACAAAAGCTGAACCCAAAGAAACCAATGGTAGAAAGTATTAGAAAATCACCAAAATATGAAAGGATAGGAAAACTCAAATAAAACACAACGGGAATAAGAACACCATTAGCGTAGACCAAAGGAGACACTTTCTTCAGTTCACTTTGCTGATGCAGTATTAGGTTAGAATCTAAAACCAGTATTTTTCTTTTCTCTCTCTCTTTTTTTAAAGACAGAGTCTCGTTATGTCACCCTCAGTAAAGTGCCATAGCGTCACTGCTCATAGCAACCTCCAACTCTTGGGCTTAAGCAATTCTCTTGCCTCAGCCTCCCACGTAGCTGGGACTACAGGCACCTACCACAACACCCGGCTATTTTTTTTTTTTTTTGTAGTTGTCATTGCTGTTTAGCAGGCGCAGGCCAGGTTTGAACCTGCCAGCCCCGGTGTATGTGGCCGGCTCCTTAACCACTGAGTATGTGTGTCAAGCCTAAAACTAGTATTTTTCATTAGGAGAAAATTAGTCTATGATTTAACATCATTGCATTAAGGGTCTCGCTGCTGCCCAAGCTGAAGTGCAATGGCACCATCAAAGCCCACTGTAGCTTCCAGCTCCTGGGTTCAAGTGATCCTTCCTGCTCAGCCTTCTATGTAGCTGAGACTACAGATGAGTGCCACCACCATGCCTGGCTAAATTTCTGTACTTTTTATTATGAGATAAAGTCTCACTATGTTGCACAGACTGATCTCAACTCCTGGCCTCAAGTGATCCTCCCACCTCAGGCTCCCAAAATGCTGGGACTGCAGACATGTTTGGAATTGCAGCTGTGAGCCACCGAGCCAGGCTGAGAGACACAATCTGAACTGGACCCAGAAGGGAAAGATGTAGCTGAAGAAGAGATAAATCATGAAACAAGACCTTAGAAGAAACAAAGGAGATGGGATTAAGGCCACTGTTCACGCTGGAGTTAAAGGCACAAATGATATTTTCACTAAAATAGGAAATGATAGAGAACAGAAATTCTAAACTGCAAAGAAATTGAAAAATTCATAGCTAGTAACTTTTACTCGTGTATGAGTGAAAACACAGCTAAGTAATAGACTGATAGTTTCCAAGCTGAAAAAGAAGCAAAGGAGCCAAGTTAATAGATTGGAAGAAAAAGAGAAGTACAGGCACCACTACTTTTAATATCTTCAGTGATCTTAGATCGAATAAGAAAAAGAAATTTATGTCTTTGACGTGATCAGTTCTAAGAGGTGACAAGGTCCCAGATGCAGCTGTGAGTATGGGATGCTAAAGTAGAATAGAGATGAAGGCACAATAAACGATAAGGCCAAGGTGTTAAACAGACAGTGCGGGTGGTATATGGTTAATAGGAATGACGGCTAGGGGCAGAAGCTAGAAAAAAGTTGAGCCAAATATCAAAGTCTTCAGTGACTGCTGAGAAGTATCTTATAGGTCAGTAACTGAAAGAAGGAAAAGGCAGCTACAAACTGGAAACAACAAATGTCAAAGGAAAAAATTATTTTAGTCAAAGGTCTGAGAAAAGGGAGGTTTGCAAATACTGATTTCCCTTCTTGGTCCCTTGTTGCAGGAGGGAAGAAGAATTTTCACTTAAAATACTGCCAGGTTACATGCCACCAGGAGAAAGTTTCAGCGAGGGGGTGGTCAAAAAAAAAAAAAAACAACCTGGCACAAGTAGCTCACACCTGTAATTGTAGCGCTCTGGGAGGCCTAGCGGGAGGGCCACTTAAGCCCAGCAGTTCGAGAATAGCCTAAGCAAAAGCAAGAGCCCATCTCTACTAAAAATAGAAAAAGTAGCGGGGCATTGAGGCAGGTGCCTGTAAGTTCCAGCTACTTGGGAGGCTGAGGCAAGAGGACTGCTTGAACCCAGGAGTTTAAGGTTGCTAGGGTGACACCACGACCCTAGCCTGTGCAACAGAGTGAGACTCTATCTCAAAAGAATAAACATTGAGATGGCAAAAAATTTATTGGTAATAAAACAGGGATTCTAGAAGCTATGGTGGAAACTATAAACAAGAGAGCTTTGATAACTAGGTGGTAGGGAGAAATCAGAGGATGAAGGATAAGTAAATTGGGGATAAGAAACTATAAAACCGGCTCAGCGTCTGTGGCTCAACTGGCTAAGGCGCCAGTCACATACACCTAAGGTGGCGAGTTCGAATCCAGCCCGGGCCCGCCAAACAACAATGATGGCTGCAACCAAAAAATAGCCAGGTGTTGTAGTGGGCACCTGTGGTCCCAGCTACTTGGGAGGCAGAGGCAGGAGACTCGCTTGAGCCCAGGAGTTTGGAGGTTGCTGTGAGCTGTAATGCCACAGCACTCTACCCAGGGGGACAGCTTGAGCCTCTATCTCAAAAAAAAAAAAAAAAAGAAAAGAAAAGAAACTATAAAACCAAGTAGTTTATACTTTGAAAGTATTATGGAAGTAAACGTAGGCAAACTGGAGGACCAAACATTCAAATGGAAACTTTGTAATAATATTAAGATGGAGCTGTGTCAAATTCTCTTAAAAGTATAGGTAGCCAACTATGATGAAAGCCTGATAGAGCTTTCTTTGACAATGGAAATATTCTATAATCCATGTCCTCTAATATGATAGCCACTGGCTATAGGTTGCTGTTGCACATTTGAATCATGACTAGTGCATCTGAGGAACTAAATTTTTAATTTTTAAAATTTAATATGGATTTAAATAGCTGTGTGTGACTAATAATACTGTATTAGCAGCAAAGGCTCTGATGTGACCTCTTAGCTTCAGTTAACGTTAGTCTCTATTATCAAGGGGATGCAACACATAGGGCAAAGCAATACAAATTATATTTGTGGTTTCTCTATAGTCAAAAGATTCATAAAACAAGTTTCTTGATGATGACAGTGGATTTCTTATAAGCATCAGAAATTGACTCTGGCCATTATTAGCAAAAAGGGACTTTCCTGGAAGAATCTAAGAGTCTACTAGATCAAAAGACATCTAGAGAACCAAAACCAGGATACAGTAATAGACAGGAACGACAGGCAAAGACATGCCACAAGAACTGCCTTCAAGTGGTCCTTCAAATGCTGCCACATACACTTCCACCCTCTACATCTTAGTTCAAATTGTGGGAGAGAACATATCTAATTGGCCAAGATAATTCTTCTCAAGATGGCTATTAATAGAAAGACAGACATATTAAATGGTAATTTTTTTAAAAAGCAAATATCCACTATAGGTAGCCAAACATTTAGACTGATGATATCAAAATGTTTATAAGAACCTTAAGAAAAAATCAGAAAGCCCCAAATGGAAAATAGAGCTCTGACTTTAAGCTATACAAAAGATAAATGCACTGCAGGATATCTTAAATGATCAAGTTCCTTTTCCCTCAGTTACACATCCTCTCACTGTTGATATCAAACAGTGTGTCACTCACTGTTTTCCCCCACACTCACTCCACACAGAGAAACAGGCGTACATCCTAGGCTGACCTAGACTGCCTGATCCCCAAGGCCACAGTGGCAGGCCAAGGGATGGGCATGCAAACGAGACCCAAACCTTTCTCTAGATTTTTCTAACATGAGTTGTCAAGTAAAAATTCTGTTTTCTCTGGTCTCAACGTATGCTCATGGCCTCAAAGTGAAAGTGGGAGGAAAGAAGGAGACACATGAGAAAGGAGAAGGAAGGAAGAGGGAGAGAAAAGGGGGAAGATGCCTCTCCCACCTGATCACATTTGCATTCCTAGAGCAGGGTGCCCCTGAGACTAGCATAACTCCTGCCCTTACCACAACTTATGTCAACCAACAAAGTCCCCATTTTGGTTTGCATTAGCTGGAGTTGGGCTGCTGTCACAACGAAAAGCTGACGACATACTTTATTATATTTAAACTCCTGGAGTTTTTACATGTTTTAATTTGCAGCTAACTTTACCATCTTTACAAGTATAATAAATGTGTAGTGGGATAGCCTTTTGAAATACAAGATACTTTTATAAAAATAATTTTATTTCTCTTGGCACTATAATACACTAGAGTAAAAAAAAAAAAAGAAAATTTTAATGAAGACAAAAGACTAGAATGTAATAATTTAAAGCATCTGCCAAAGCAGTGACTAATAGGAAGATTAATATCCACTTATCACAGATATTTGCTGTTTGTATACAAACGGATACTTCTACTTTGCATGATTTATACTTTTCATTTCCTTACCAAGACCTTTTGCTCCACAGATAGTCTCTGACCAATAAGTTTCTGATAACAGAAGCTCCAATTATGATTATTTTAATAAAGAATCAATATAGAACTGTTGATGCAACTGGACTTACGCACCAGTAAATCAGAATTGCCACAGGGAAAACCCATCACTATTGTAAATAAACTAAAAAATAATAACAATAAATCGTGCAGAGGCTAGGGACAGTGGCTCACACCTGCCACCCTAGGATTCTGGGAGGCTAAGGCTAAGGCAGTGAGATTGCTTGAGCTTGGAAGTTTGAGACCAGCCTGAACAAAGTGAGACCCTCTCTCTAGTAAAAATAGAAAAATCAGCCAGCTGTCATGGCAGGCACCTGTAGTCACAGCTACTGGAGAGGCTGAGTCAGGAAAGACTGCTTGAGCCCAGGAGTTTGATGTCATGCAATAATCAGTCAAGCATGTAATCTGGTGAATTACTCCTGCTGGACATTATGTTGGTTACTATGTCCTTATTTTAAAATAAGGTGGGGTTAACTGTACATTATAAATGGTCTGCAGAAACTGCACAGAAATCAAAGAAAAATTAGCAAAATGATTAACACAATAGAAAACTATTTATATTAAAGAAAAGCTAAAGGACTGAAAGCTGTTTTATATAGCAAAAAAAATCCCCAAACCTCAGGGTCAAGTTCATTATTGTCTTCAAGTAATGACAGAATGCTGAACATTTTATCACTATGGCAACAGAAGCCCAAAGCAGGAGAAATGGCTTGAATTCTAACAGAAAAGATTCTAACTGGCCAAAATTGTGGGATTATAATAGGATAAAACATTAGAACAGGGTTTCTGGGGTGGGCATCTCTCCCCTTTCTGGAAATTCTCAAGGAGAGATATAGAAAAACATAGCAAAACAGGACATCAACAACAACAACAAAACCCTAGTTATCCTAAATAGATTAAAAAAAAAAAAAGTACCATCTAAAAGCAAAGGTATAAGCACAAGACTGGCTCTCAAAACCATTACAGATTTATAATTCTAGAATGTAGCCAGTAACAATTCAAATTAATAGTTGGTCTAACCTGACATAAGTAATACACGCATCTCTGCCTGAAGTAATGTGAATCAAGAATCTTGTCTTAAAACATAACCTACAACTTAATGAATATGATTTTTAAAAGTCTTTCAACTTTAAACTATATAATTAAGTAAGTCACTAAGATACCAGAATTTAAAAGGCAAATATAAAGAACTTCCAGGTGCTGAAGACAACAGCAGATGTCGAGCTCTGTGTTATTCATATACTCTGTAAAAACAATACAGAAAAGCAAGGAGGAAAAAATAAAGCCACAAGAGAACTGTGCCCTTAGCATACGTGGAAGACTAAAAATGCCCAAATTCAGAACAACTATAAGTAAAATGAAGGAAAAAAATAACCAAATTCTAGCAAGCACTCTCCTGCTCCTGCCAGCCAGTCTTTGCATAGACAGGGGTCACTGCACATCAATGGACTTAACTCATTAAAATAAAAAGATCTCCAATTTTGCTCACAAAGCAAGACCTATTACATGATATATATAAAATACACATTTAAAGTACAAAGTGATTCCGAAAATTCAAAACTAAGGGACAAAGGCATACCATGCAAATGAAAACTATAAGAAAACACTAGTGATGCTTTCAGGCAATGTAAAATTCAAACAAAAAATTAAATGACAAAAATAATTTTTACTACTAAAATCACAAATCATAATTAAAATATAACTCTTATGAAAACTATATATATTGTATCAAGCAACACAATCACCTTTATGAAGCAAAACTACAAATAATGCAAGCAGTTATAGATGGAAACATACTAAAAATAGAAGACTTCAATATATCGTTCTTCATACAAGACAGACATGGACAAAAAGAGTAAGCACACAGAGGCCTAAACATCACAGTTAATAAGGTAGCTCTTACAAATACCTGATCTCTCTCAAACTGTAAATTCTTACCATTGAGTACTTTCTTTCCATGTGCTGATGTAAAACTCAGAAATCTAATCATGAACTATAAGGCTGCCACTGGGGCAAGGCAAGTAGTATGGAGCCCAGAATGCAGAACTTAAGGAGATACTCATTCTAAGATTCTTGCCAGCACAGGATTAGCAAATGAGAGTGCCTCAAATTCTGCACCCTGGGTGCCTCACTTGTCTTACCTTAATCCTGACCTTGATATATCAGATTGCAAAGAAACATCAGTGAGTTCCATAAAGTAGAAATAAAATAAACAATACTTTCTGATCACAATGCAATAAAACTAAAAATTAACAAATTCTTTTTTAAAGGCTCTCCCACTGGGAAATTCAAAAACCTTTTTTTATAAACTGAAACACGTCACATCAAAATTCATATTGAAATCTCAACTCCCAGTACTTTAGAATATTACTGTATTTGGAGACAAGACTTTTACAGAGGTAATTAAGGTAATGAGATCATAAAGGTGGGCCCAATCCAATACAACTGGTATCCTTAGAGAAAAGATACAGCAGGGATATAAGCCTACGGAGAAAAGGCTATGTGAGAAGGTGGCTGTCTGTAAGCCAAAGAGAGAGGCCTCAAAAGAAACAAAATCAACTGATAACTTAACCTCTGATTTCTAGTCTCCAGAACTGTGAGAAAATAAATTTCTCTTGTTTAAATCACCCAGTTTGTGGTATTTTTTATAGTAGCCTTAGAAAATGAACATATCTTCTGTTAAACAACTTTCGGGTAAAAAGGAAAATACAAATTGAAATTAGAGCATTTCTAAAAAAAAAAAAAAAAGATTAAAATATCATAATCTATGGGAAACCTTTAAAGCATTGATGAGAAAATTCTCAGCACTACATGCTCTTACCAATGAAAATGAAAGAATAATCAATAGTAGCATTAACTCCCCATCCTAAAAACAGAAAAAAGAACAAAATAAACCCCAACGTATATAACATCTGTAAGAAATGAACAAAGCAGGTATTAGAAAATACGTGATTTTAGGAAGGTCATAGGATTAAAAAACCTATACATAAAAGCTAAATAACTATATTTCTATGTGCTAGCAATAAACAATTAAAAAGTAAATTTTAAAAACGCCCTTCATATATAATAACATAAAATATTTAGGCATAAAATTTAACAGAAGATGAGCACAATTTCTATAGTGAAAACTATACAACATCAGGGTCCCAGCAAACGGTTGGACTGCTTAAGCTCAGGAAGGAATTCCAGACCAGCCTGAGCAAGAGAAGGTCCCATCTCTAAAACTAGCCCAGCACTGTGAGAGCTACTCGAGAGGCTGAAGCAAAAAGATCACTTGAGCCCAAGAGTTTGAGGTTGCTGTGAGCTGTGACCCCCACTGCACTCTACCAAGGGTGACAAAGTGAAACTCAGTCTCAGAAAAACCCCCAAACAAAAACTATAAAACATTACTAATAGAAGTTAAAGACCTAAATAAATGGAGAGATGTGTGATAGTCATGGATTGAAATACTCAAAACTAGTTAACAATTAAGCAAAAGCAAAAACATATGATCCTCTCAATAGATGCAGAAAAAGCATTTGATAAAATTCAGCATCTTTTCCAATTACAACACTTAAGAATATAGGCATAGGTAGCACATTTCTTAATCTGATTGAAGCCATCTATGACAAACCTACAGCTAATATTATACTGAATGGAGTAAAACTGAAAGCTTTTTCATTTAGAATGAGAATCAGACAAGGTTGTCCCCTACTATTCAACATATCGCTGGAAGTTCTAGCCAATACAATCAGGCAAGAGAAGGAAATAAAGGGAATCCAAATGGGGGTAGAGGAGGTCAAATTCTCACTCTTTGATAATGATATGATCTTATACTTAGAGAACCCCAAAGACTCAACTATGAGACTCCTGGAAGTGATCAAAAAATACAGTAATGTCTCAGGATATTAAATCAATGTCTGCAAATCGGCAGCCTTTATATATGCCAGTTAACAGCCAAGATGAGAAGCTAATCAAGGACACAATTCTCTTCAACATAGCTTTAAAAAATTTAATACCTAGGAATATACCTAACAAAAGAGGTCAAGGACCTCTACAAATAAAATTACAAAACCGTAAGAAAAGAAATAGCAGAAGATATTAACAAATGGAAGAAGATATCATGCTCATGGCTGGGGAGAATCAACATTGTCAAAATGTCTGTATTTCCCAAAGCAATCTATAGATTCAATGTAATCCCCATTAAATACCATCATGTTTCAAAATTAAAATACCATACTTTCAAGATTTAGAAAATATAATTCTGCATTTTATATGGAACCAGAAGAAACCCCGTGCAGGCAAAGTAATTCTTAGTAATAAAAACAAAACTGAGTTATCACCCTACCAGACTTTTGGCTATACTACAAGGCCATAGGGATCAAAACAGCATGGTACTGGCACAAAAAATGGAGACACTGACATTTGGAACCAAATAGAAAACCATAAGATGAAACTAACATCTTACCACCACCTGATCTTTGATAAACCAAACAAGAACATACAGTGGGGGAAAAAAACTGGATAATCACATGTAAAAGACCGAAATTGGACTTGCACCTCTCACCACTTACAAAAATTGACTCAGGATGGATAAAAGATTTATTTATTTATTTATTTTGCAGTTTTTGGCCGGGGCTGAGTTTGAACCTGCCACTGACAGCATATGGGGCCGGTGCCCTACTCCTTTGAGCCACAGGCGCTGCCCCTGGATAAAAGATTTAAATCCAAGATAAAAAAAAAATAAGAATCCTCAAAGAAAGTGTGGGAAAAACACTTGAAGATAATGGCCTGGGGAAAGATTTTATGAAGAAGACTTCCATGGCAACTGCAGCAACAATAAAAATAAACAAATGGGACTTCATTAAACTGAAAAGCTTCTGTACAGCTAAGGAAACAACCACCAAACCAAACAGACAACCTTCAGAATGAGAAAAGATATTTGCATATTATGAATCAGACAAAAGCTTGATAACTAGGATCTTCATAGAACTGAAGTATGAAGAATCCTCAAAGCACTCAAATTAGACCTCCCATTTGGTCCTGCAATACTCCAAAGGAAAAAAAAATCCTTTCATCATAAGTACATTCGCCCTAGACTATTTATTGCAGTTCAATTTACAATTGCCAAAATGTGGAAACAACCTAAATGCCCACTAGCCCAGGAATGGATGGTATATGTATACCATGGAATACTATTCAGCATTAAAAAAGATGGAGACTTTACATTTTTTTCATTAACCTGGATGGAGGTGGAACATATTCTTCTTAGTAAAGCATCACAAGAATGGAGAAGCAAGAATCCAATGTACTCTATCCTAATATGAAGGCAGTGAGCTAATACAAGGAGAGGGTAGTAGCGGAATGAAGGACCAGGGAGAGCAGAGGAGGGAGGGAGATAGGGGGTCACCGTGTATGGCACACCTCTTGGGGATGGGACACAATTATAAGAGGGACTTTTAACAAATGCAATCAGTGTAACTTCTTTGAATCCCAAACAATAAAAAAAATTAAGGAAACACTCAAAATTGATAATAATTCTCCTCAAACCTACAAATTCAATCCCAATGAAAATTTTAACAAGCTTTTCTGAAAAAGTGACAAGCTGATTTTAAAATTTATATTGAAAGAAAGACAAAGGACCTAGAAGAACCAAAACAATATAGACAAAAGAGAAGGCAGAAGACTTGCTCTGAGTCAAACTTACTATGAAGCCATAGTGATCAAGATGGTGTGATTCTGGTGTAAAGCTAAGACAGACAGATCAGTAACAGAGGATCAAGAAACAGACCCACACTTGTGCAGTCAATTAATTTTCAACAGAGGTACCAAATTCTATAGGGGAAAATAATCTTCAACAAGTGGTGCTGTTGAATAACTATAAGAAAATAAAAAGTATATGTTTAGCATTATCATACACCATATAAAAGCATGAATTAGATCTTAAAACTTAAATGTAAAAACCAAAATATTAATCTTTTAGAAGAAAACAAAGTATCTTTGTAACACAGGATTAGGCAATTTTTTTTTTTTTTTTTTTTTTGGAGACATGGGAAATTGCTTTTATTTGTTTCTGCCAGGCACTATAATGAACAGGCTACACAGACAGGGTTGCCAGGTAAAATGCAAACCAACCAATTAAATTTGAATGCGTATGTTCCATGCAGTATTTGGAGGGCTGGGAGCCATGGCTCACACCTGTAATCTCAGAACTCTGGGTGGTCAAGGTGGTAGATATAGGCAAAGATTCCTTAGACACAAAAATCACACACTAGAAAGGAAAATATTGTTAAAGTGACGTGATATTATGATATGTACCAGGGTGCCAAAAAATACGTATCATATTTTAAGTGATCTTGTTGAATGTAAAATTGATCATTCCCCAAAAGTATACAAATTACAGGCAAAACGGATGTGCATAGCATGTCTAGGTACACTTTACAAGTAGCAGGACCTTCAAGTTCAATAAGTAATATACAGATAACATCTCTGAAATGTGTATGCATTTTTTAGCACCCTCTATATACACACACATACATATGTATGTTTTCATCCACAGTTCCTGGTTCGTAACTCTCATAGACCTTGTTATTTCCTAAGTGAATAAAACAGTAAGCCTATCTTTTGTTACAGTATTTGGCCTTATGATCTTTGTTCATGAAGCAGCTTCAGGGCAATAAAAGTGAAAGATAGTCTTTGGTTATAATATTAGGGTGCTTTAGGCCTCAGAAAACAAAATCTCTCTCTCTGACCTTTTCCTGTTCTCCCTTTATTTGTTCCTTTTTCTCCCTAAAGCAAGCCTTAGAAACTAAAAATATATTCTAATCTTCCCCCACCATTCTATCTTGGAGGTGTTCATAGAGCAATTCTCTGACACAACCTGCCTAACCGTAGATCATGAGGCTCTCATTTCTGAAAAGGTTCTGCCCCATACCGGCGATGGTTCTGCCCCATACCCGGCATGCTACACAGAAAGGCAAGAAGAATCCTAAGACAGGTCTTGTTAGGATTCTCCACTTAAGTCTATTAGTACTAGGCTATACCCTTTTTGCCCAGTCAGATTTCCACATGGTTGTCCATGTTTCAATCATCCTGATGCAATGATGTCTCCACAAAAGGCCCAAGAGGATGGGGTACAAAGCGCCTCTAGATAGCTGTATTGTGGAGTCTTAATGAAGATGAACAAGAACTCATCCACATGCCAGCAGAGTGGTGTATCCCAACCAACCCCAAGGGAACAGAAGCTCCCAACCAAGCTCAGGACCCTTTTGGACCTCACCTTGTATGTCTCTTCATCTGGCTATTTGTATCTTTTTAAAATGCCCTTTTCAATAATTTGGGAAACATGTTTCCCTGAGTTTTAGGAGCCACTCTAGCAAATTAATAGAGCTTATAGAGGGGTTCATGGAGACTGCAACGTAAAGATGTAATACTCCAAAGTTCCAGAAGCATAGATTTGTGACTGGTGTCTGAAGCTGGGGACATCTTGTGAGACTGAGTCCTCGACCTGTGGGTTCTGATGCTATCTCCAAGAAGATGGAGTCAGAATTGAATTGGATTGGAAGACACAGGCCAGCATATACTGCAGAACTGACCACTTGCTTGTTTATGGGGAAAAATCCCTACACATTTGGTCATAGAAGCCTTCTGTAGTAATTGTTGTGGTAAAAAAAAAACAGAGGGGAAACTTTTTCCCACACAAGTGGATTTTACAGAAATAATTTTTTAAAAAACCTTTCACTTTCAGTTAAGACACAATTAGCTCACACCTATAATCCTAGCACGGTGGGTGGATTGCCTGAGCTCATGGAAATCAGACTGAGCAAGAGCAAGACCCCATCTCTAAAAAATAGCCAGGTGTTGTGGCAGGTGCCTATAGGCCCAGTTACTCGGGAGGCTGAGGTAAGAGGATCACTTGAGCCCAGGAGTTTGAGGTTGCTGTGAGCTATGACACCCAGCACTCTACCAAGGGCGACAAAGTGAAACTCTGTCTTAAAAAAAAAAAAAAAAGACAAAGTTAAGTACACAAAAATACAAAACACTAACAGGGAGAAAATAAGTACCTAACAAAGGGCTTTATGAAAAACACATAAGGAACAATTCAGTAAGAAGACAACTTCCTATGGACACTTCACCAAAGTGATGTAGCCTATTAGCACCTGAAAAGATAATGAACATGGCTCAGCGCCTATAGCTCAGCAGCTAGGGTGCCAACACATATACCAGGGCTGGCAGGTTTGAACCCAGCCCAGACCTGCCAAACAACTATGACAACTACAATAACAACAATAACAAGAAATAGCCAGGTGTTGTGGTGGGCACCTGTAGTCCTAGCTACTTGGGAGGCTGAGGTAAGAGAATCACTTAAGTCCAAGAGTTTGAGGTTGCTGTGAGCTGTGACAGCACAGCACTCTACCAAGGAGTTACACAGTGAGCTGTGCTCAAGCTCTGTCTTGAAAAAAAGATACTGAACATCACTAGTCATCAGAGAAAGTAAAATTAACACCACAGGTAACATATCTCTAGATATCTACTAGAATTATTAAGTTAAAATCTACAATACAAAAAAAAAGTCTGAATAACCAAAACAATCTTAAACAAAAAGAACAAATACCACCTGACTTCAAATTATACTATAAGGCTACAATAACCAAAACAGTATGGTACTAGTATAAAAATAGAGATATAGGCTAATGGAAGAGAATAGAGCTTGGATAACTGGATAGTCACATGCAGAAGAATGAAACAGAATCCTGTCACCATTCACAAAAATTAATGCAAGATAAAGATTCAAATATAAACCAAGAAAAAAATTATAAAAGAAAATGTAGGAAAAAGTCTTTTAGATATCAGCCTTAGTGAAGAAATCATGACCCCAAAGCAAATATAGCAATAATAAAAATAACTAAATGGAACTTAATTAAATTAAAAAGCTCCTGCATAGCTAAGGAAATAATCAACAGAGTGAAGAGGTAACCTACAGTATGAGAGAAAATATTCCCAAACTATACATTTGACAAAGGACTAATTCTAAATCTACAAAGAACAAATCAGCAAGAAAAAACACCCCAATAAAAAGTGGGCAGAAGACATCAACAGAAGTTTTTCGAAAGAAGAAAGATAATGGACAATAAACATGTTTTAAAAAATGTTCAACATCACTAATCATCAGGGAAATGCAAATTAAAACTACAATGAAATACTACCTGAACCCTTATCTGAGTGGCCATTATTAAAACTTATAAAAAAAAAAAAAAAAGAAAAGAATAGATGCTGGTATGGATTCAGAGAGCAAGGAACACATATTAATACAACCTCTGTCTAAAGCAGTATAAAGTCCTCAATGATAAATGTAGACCTGCCATTCAATCCAGCAATCCCATTGCTGGGTATCTACCCTCAAAAAATGAAGTAATATCATCAAAAAGACACCTGCACTCAAATGTTCATCACAGCATAATTTATAATTGCAAAGATGGGGTGGCGCCTGTGGCTCAAAGGAGTAAAGGTACTGGCCCCATATATCAGAGATGGTGAGTTCAAATCTGGCCTCGGCCAAAAACTGCAAAAAAAAGAAACAACTGCAAAAATGTGAAATCAACCTAAGTGCCCCTCAATTCATGAAGAGATAAAGAAAATGAGGTTATATACACACACACCATAGAGTACTATTCAGCCATTTAAAAAAATGAAATAATTTCTTTTGCAGCAACTTGCTGGAACTGGAGACCATTATTCTAAATGAAGTATCTCAGGAATGGAAAACCAAATATCATACGCTGAGAAACCAAGAAGCAGGGAAGGAAGGAAGGTGGGTATGGAATAAAGACTTACCTATTAAGAATAATGAACAGTAAGTACTATGATGATGGGTGCACCAAAATCCCTGACTTAAGCATTACACAAGGTATCTACATAACAAAAATATTTGTATCCTTTAATTAATATTTAGAAATTAAAGAAAAAAGATCCTGTAACCCAACTATAGCCCAAGAAGAAGGGGAAAGAGGAGAGGGAGGGGCGGGGAGGGGGGAGGATGGGTAGAAGGAGGGTGGGAACACAATTATGGTGCATTTTACAAGGGTACATATTAAATTTACTAAGTGTAGAGGATAAATATCTTAACACAATAACTAAGAAAATGCAGTGAAGACTATGTTAACCAGTTAGATGAAAATATTTCAAATGGTATATAAAACCAGCACATTGTACCCCATAATTGCATTAATGTACACAGCTATGATTTAATAAAAAAAAAAAAGAAAGAAAGAAAGAAAGAAAAAAGATCTACAGTAGCCAAGTGCAAGAATGTGGAACAAACAGAATTCTCAAGCTCAGTACTTATAGCTCAGTGGCCAGAGCACCAGCTACATACACAAGAGCTGGCAGGTTTGAATCCAGCCTGGACCCACTACAACCAAAAAATAGTCCGGCATTGTGGTGGGCACCTGTAGACCCAGCTACTTGGGAGGCTGAGGCAAGATAATCACTTACGCCCAAGAATTTGAGGTTGCTGTGAACTGTGATGCCATGGCACTCTACTGAGGGCAACATAGTGAGACTCTGTCTCAAAAAAAAAAAAAAATAGAATTCTCAAACTCTGTTACTCAAAATAAAAATATTTTGGAAAACGTTTCCACTTTGGAAAGCAGTATTTCTGTATGCTATAAAATTATATACTTAACCATATGACTCAGCAATCCCATTTCTGGGTTATATATCCAGGAGAAATAAAAAGTATTTCCACAGAAAGACTTATACATAAATGTTCACAATACCATTATTCATATTAGTCCTAAACTAAAAATAATCCAATTATTTGTCCATCAAGAGGGAAATGAATAAACAAATCTCATTATATTCATACAGTGACTACTACTCAGCAATAAGAAGTGATGAATGACTGATACATGCAACAACATGTATGAGTGGTTGCCCAAGGTCGAGGGAAGAGGTTCAACTGTAAAAAGACATGAGGTAGGAGGATTAATTGAGGCCAGGAATTCAAGACCAGCTTGAGCAAGAGCAAGATCCCTATCTCTACAAAAAATAAAAAAAAATTGCTGGGCATAGTGGTATGGGCCTGTAGTCCCAGCTAGCTACTCAGGAGGCTAAGGCAGGAGAATCTCTTAAGCCTAGGAGTTTGAGGCTGCAGTAAGCTATGATGATGTCACTGTACTCTAGCTGGGGTGACAGAATGAAACTCTGTCTCAAAAAAAAAAAAAAAAAAAAAAAGACTTTGGAAAACTTTTAAGGGGATGGAACTGATCTACATTTTTATTGTGGCGACAATTATACACCTACATGCAATCACTAAAATTCAAGTCGTACGTTATTTAAATGGATAAATTTTATTTTATGTACATTAAACAATAAAAATTTAAAAACTTTTAATGGCAAAAAACACAGAAAGTAAACATAAAAGTTGAAATTTATGAGGTAGAAAATAGTTAATCCAATTAATAAATCAAAATCCTTATTTTAAATATTGCACTGTTACCTATATTTTACCACAATGAAAAAATACATACAATAAAAAAATAAAATATAAAGGCACTAACTGACTTCACCAAGAAAAAAAAGAAGAAAACACATGTACAACGTGAAAAATAACAAAGGGTAGTTTTTACTTAACAAACCCAAACAATGTAACCTAATCGTTTGTACCCATAATCTGAAATAAGAAAAAAGAAATAATAAAGGGTAAATAAGCATTGAAATAGAAAAAAATTACAAATACAATTTTATATAGCTCTGTGCAAGTTAAGTTTGAAAACATATAGAATATGAAGAATTCCTTGTGAAAATACAGATTATCAAAATCAACTACATTAGGGATAGAGCTTAAACAAGCTGATTTCTATATAAGAAACAGATAAAGCTATCCAAGAAGCGTCCCAGAAAAGAGTAAACCTGAATGGGTTCATAGGAGAATTCTACCAAGTCTTCAAATACCTGATAGTCTTACAGCACCACATTTCAGAGCACAGAGCAGTGAACACCAAGGAAAACTGCTTAATCCTTTTTAAGAACAAGGGTAACACTAATGCCTAAGTATTACCAAAAAGAAAAAAAAACAATTACAGACCAAGAGGTACACAAAACATTAACAAATAGAATACACCCTCACTTTAAAGGAAGGAAGGCAGGCAGGGAGGGAAAAAGGGAGGGAGGGAAGAAACTAAGGTCAAAGGGAGTTTATTTCAGAAATCAAGGCTGGTTTAATATTAAGAAATCTATTAATACACCATCTTAATAAAGCTAAAAGAGAAAAAATCACGATTGTCTCCAGAGATGCTAGAAAACATTTGAAAACATTTGAGAATTTTTAACATCATGCCTCGTAAAAACACAAGAAATTAAGAATTGATGAATATGTTCCTGAATGATAAAATATACATACATTTCGATCCTAAAGCTAGCAACTTAATCAGTGAAGAAAGAGTTCCAACAGGAGGAACATGGAAAGGATGCCTATGGTCTCTAATACTATTCAGTATTGTAGTGGAGGTACTTGCCAATGCAATCAGATAAATCAATTAGAAGGTAAAGAAGTAAAATTACCTTTATTTGTAGAAAATATGATAGTATACCTGGGAAACCCTAGATAACTCAAAATAAAATGGATTTGAACAATAAAAGAATTTGGCAAGTTAGTAAGACATGAAATTAACCTATAAAAATTAATAATCTTCATAAACAAATACCAACTGAAGGACAAGAAGAAATACCTTTATAAAAGAAACCAAAATTAAATATTTCAAAATAAGCTTAACAAGAAATACGCCAAAACTACATGAAGAAAATTTTAAAACTCTCTCGAAAAAACACAAAAGGAAACTTCAAAAAATGGAAACACATCTCTACTGTAGGAAAGGACAACCCAACATCAAAAAAATGTCAGTTCTCCCTAAGTTTAAAAATTTAATTCAGAGGATTCTGGGGAGATGGTGAAATAGGAAACACCAGGAACCTATCTCCCCATTAGGCAATAATTGCACTGGTGGAATCTGTCTGATGTAACTATTTTGGAAATCTGGAGTCTACTGAAGGCTTACAACTTCTAGTAGGAGGCTTGGTCTGTAAATTGTGGTTAATTTCAGTCAATTTCAACTCTGAGTACAGTAGCAGTTACCCATCCCACAACCCTAGACTAAGAGCAGACAGTTCTTCAAGAGTTTCAGGAGGAACTTTCAAAGAGATTGGGAGTCAGGGTCGGGGGGAAAAAGCACCCTGTCCTCCAAATACTAGAGATCTGTGCTCTGATGACAGTTGACTGCTTATGATCCCAGAGGTGGAAAGTTAGGTAGGAAGCTATTGTAGTTGCTCCTCTCACAACTGTTGAAAGCCTCGCTCCCTCTGGCTGAAATGACTACCAGAGGATTTAATGGACTGGCACTCAGCAGTCCCCCCACCCACCCAGGCCCTTCATTTTCCTATTTTGCTCTTTAGGGAGCCAGACAATAAAGACTACGGATACTTAAAAACAGCTGTGTATATGAAGAAAATCAGAACGTGGCTGCAGACCCAAAGAAAGACAAAGGTTCAGAAAAGACATGAGAAGACCTTCAATTTATACCACAGACTAATCTTTGACACAGAGGCAGGCTACTATAAGAAAAATGAAAATAATAGACAAAAACAATGCCAAAACCCAGGAAACCCTAGGGAATGGGGAGATTCTGATTTTTGAAGTTAACACATTAAATGCCCAGTTTTCAACAAAAGATTCTAAGACATTCAAAGAAACAAAAAAGTATAGTCCATTTAAAGACAAACAGAAACTGTCCCAGAAAAAGAACCTATGGCATATTTAGTAAACAGAGACATTAAAACATCTTAAAAATTCTCAAAAGACTGAAGGAAGATACAGAAAAAGTCATGAAAATGATATAAGAACAAAATGTAAACATGAATAAAGACACTGATAACCTAAAAGAAACCAAAAAAGAACTTGCCAAAAGTTTACTAGGTTCCAGAATAAAGGAAACTAAGTACAAGCAATGTGTGAACCTGGGTTAGATCTTAGATCAGAAAAATGATATCAGTGGGACATATAGCAAAATTTGAATGTAGTCAATACATTTGATAACAGTAATGTTTATTTGGTTTTCTGATTATAGTAATGTTAATCTCTTAGTCTTGATTATAGTAATGTGTTTAATTAAGATGTAATATTTAGGGTATGGGGGTTAATTTCTTAAGACTTGATTAATGTGTTTAGTTAAGATGTAATATTTAGGGAATGAGGGAAGGGTATATGGGAATTCTTTATACTACTTTTACATCATTTTGTTAACTCTGACATCATTTCACAATGAAAAAATTTTAAAACATATATGCATATATATAACCTAATACTCTGAAGTTCCCTTCTGGCCGACTCTTCTGCCATCTGTGAAGCCCGCAATTTCTCTTCACACTGATCCTTTTCCGATTGCTTCAAGACATCCTGTTCCACTTTCATTTTCTCTAAATCTGCTAATCTGCTCTCAAGTTCTAACCTAAAACAACAGATGATAATTATGTTACAAGAACTACAATAAAGATGATATGACAGCAGAATGCTTTCATTTGCAAGGAGATTTAACGCAAACTAAGGTAATTAAGCACTTACTTTTCCTCTTGCAATACCACAAGTTTTTGATAACCTTCTTCCTTGGCAGCTTGTACTTTACGTATTAATTCACGATCCTTTTCTACTAAGAGCATTTTGTGGTGTTCAATAGTTGATTTGAGAATTTCATTGTCTGACTGTGATCCTAGTATTTTTTTTAAGGAGAAAAATGTACTATATTCAGTTCTATTAAGATTAAAAAATCACAATTACAATAGGCATTCACAAGCTGGTGTGACTCTGGACATGTATTCTCAAAGATCCTCACTGATAACTTAAAATAAAAACAAAGCAGACTAAAACTAGATTTTTTCTTTCCTTTTATTTAGCATATATACACACATACTTTAATAAAATACTATATACATTTACTCATTTGAATCTTGAGAGCTGAAGAGATCAACCTGGATGATATCCAAAGAGGTTTACTTCATTCACATCTAAAGGAGTTCTGTGATCTAAGCCCCAAAGACAACATCGTAACAAAGCTGGCCAGTGGCAGGGTGAATAAAATCACAAAACCTATGATTCCAGCAGAAATATAAATAACATGGAAACTTCAGGTTTGTCCAATGAATTCACAAATCATCTTTGTGACAAGATGGCAAGTACTATTTTACAGACAGAATAACTGAAGCAAATTCATATCTAACTCAAAATAAAAACAGAATGTAGCACTAGATCCCCCAAACTCTTTTAAATTCCTAATTTATTCCCTAACCCTGTAGAAATGCATGAGTCAACAAGTAGAAATTAACAATTTAAAAAAAATCATTCACAGCAATTGAGCACAGTGGCCCGAGCCTATAGACTCAGCTACTTGGGAAACTGAGACGGGAGGACTGGTGGAGCCTAGGAGTTCAAGGCCAGCCTAACCAACATAGTGAGACCCCATCTAAAAAAAGGAATCATTATAAACTGCCTGAAACCACAGAGGCCAGTTCAATATAGGTCAACTCAAAAACAAATGCAGGGCAAAGGCAGGTTACTTAAGTGCTTAAAAAAGGTAGAAACAATATAAATTCTGACAAGAACTGATAAGATATACATGTATGACTAAATTTGAGCTTAAAAATAAGTCTACACTGAACTAGGCTCTAATAACTAGCCTAAGGTTTACATAAAAATTAAACCTAGAACCTAGCTAAGGACATTCTTTAGATTTAAAATGCCCTGGGTCTATTAACTACATGACCTAAAATGATAAATCTGATAAGTATAGAATTATTCCATTTTCAAAGTTTGATGTAACTTAAGTATTAATCAAATAACTATGACATGAACACAATATTTCTTTTAAAAAGTATCTCATAATGAACAAAATATATAAGTAAACACATTCCACATGTTTTAAAATTTCAATTAAACTGAAAATCTGAGAATAAAAATTTAGGATGATCTATTTTAATAGTTTACATTTGAAAACAAGAAAAAGTATGGGAAATCATGTATTACCATCCAGTTCACTTTGAATCTTATTCCTTTCTCTTTCTAGCTCACTCTTAGCTCTTGCTGCCTCCAGTTTGATATCTGTTATTTCTAGTTTGTTTGAATGTTTCAGTTCTTTTACCTGTTGATAATCAGAAATTAAAATTACCATTGGTCATTTTCTTGTCACTTAATACCCAAAAACATAAGTGGAAATGAGAAAAACATATTGATAGCAGAGTATAGAGTGCAAGTACCTCTCAGGAAGGTATCAAAAAGAAAAGTAATGGCACAGTACTTAGCATGAGGAGACACAAAGGAAACAGGTCTTTTCCTAATAGAACTAAGAAATTTCTTTACAAATACTATGTGTGTGTGGGGGGGGGGTCATCTGGCTTAATGTTGCCTTAAAAGACTTAAGTGCAAGTATCTAAGATCAAATAGTCAATGGCTGAAACATCTACAGGGAAAAAAACTGAACTTCACTTTCACAAAAGTAGTGGGTACAAGGGCGGCACCTGTGGCTCAAAAGAGTAGGGCGCCAGCCCCATATACCGGAGGTGGTGGGTTCAAACCCAGCCCCTGCCAAAAAACTGCACACACAAAAAAAGTAGTGGGAACAAAAGGCACTCTAAACAGAAGGAACGGCATATAAAATGCCAGATAACATCATGTGGTATGTAAACTAAAATAGATAATAAAATCACTAGGTGAGCTCACATTTATGTTTTTCCCTTTTAAAGCTATAGGATAATTACAAGTAATCCACCAATCTCTTTTCCACCCCAAATAAGTAAGAGCTAGGGAGTATATGGGTGGCAGAAAAACTGGATTAGAAATGATAGGGTGCAGGGAGGCATAAAATCTGTGGCAAAATAACAGGGAATAAACTTTACATGCCATACAAAAGGGTTGTATATCCTATTAGCTGTTGAAGATGGAGGCAAGGAATTACCAAAGGGCACAAGAAAAAAATCAGCTAAATTTGGTGACTAAATAATTTACGTGTATATGTATGTGTATGCGCAAGCATGGGGTGGAGGGTGAGAGGGAGGAACATCTATAAATCATATAAATTAAATCTTTTAGTGTGTAAAACCTTATTCTTTTAAAGCCCCAAGTTAATATAATTATCAATAGTTTCCATGTAATCAACATATCATGTGACATTTTTCAGTCTTCACTGAGAGATCCCTTTTGAAAAGTGAATAATAGATTCATTCTGAGACTTCCCTATATAAGAGTACGTTTCTCCTCCCTCTCTCTCCCCTTCTTCCCCCTCTCTCCCTCTTCTCTGCTCTCCCTCTCTCTTCTCTACTCTCTCCTCATCTCTCATCCCATTTTCTCTTCTCCTTTTCTCTCCTCCTTGGTGCTGCTCTGCAGCCTCCCTCCCCCTGCCAATAAAGACCTTTCATACAAAAAAAAGAAAGGTGAATAATTCTAGTTTATAATAAATATTCCTTCTTTCATTCAACAAATATTTCTTGAACACCTAACTATATGCCAGGCACTGTTTTAGAGCTGAGCTGAAGCTACAACAGCAAAACAAGAAAGCCTTGTCTTTCCAATTAACTGCACTACTTTCCAATATCTTCCATAGCTCTTCTCTCTTTGGTAAGGTGCTTCTAAAATTAGATATAGTACCATGATAAGGATTTAATCAACACAAATGTAAAGGTTCAATAAACCTGTATTCTTATTACATTTACATGTAGAACTATGGAATCAGAGTAGAAAAACTACAAACATATACAAGTCAAATACTGTATATAAAATCTGAGATGGTAGAAATAGAAGAGTAAGGGTAATTTACTTAGAAGCCAATAAACCCTAAAAGAATTGGAGTTACGAGTGAGACACAAAGAAAAACTCCTAGACCCAAGGAGGGTAAGGACAAGAGATAAGTGTAGTACTGGCTCTAAAAATGCTGCAAGGAATGGTTCCAAGCAAAATTCTCATTTAAAGGAAACAAACAGGAGAGATAATATTGTATTGCCTTTGTACTGCTAACTACAATAAGACATCCTTCCCAATTAATTTGCAGACTTTTATTAAATGACAGTACATAAAATGGCTACCTTGTGCTGACATCAGTCTTGCACTTTTAAAAGCTTCTTTCTGATCTTCTTTTCTGTGAGTCTCATAAAATGTTTAACTACTTGAAAGCAGCTAAAAAATTATATTTATTTTAATACCTAAACCTTCTGTAGATTGAGTTTATTACATTATAATTTCATGGACAGAATTTAAATTATAAATGCTTTAAAAGTTTGAAGAAATACACAACAGTGACAAATGAATTGCTATGACGGATTTAAGGATAACCTCTGCTACTGTATACTAACTGCAAAAGGTTAAGAATGACATCACAGTTCATTAACATACCATACTGTAGCTGCTTTAAATATGAGGTAGAAAATTAGAACCATCTTATTTCATAGAAAGTTGATTGATTTCATGGTAACTTCAAGAACTACAAAATAAAAACCTATTTCTTATTCATTTCACCCTGCAATTTACTGAAATGAGAAAATATTTTCAACTACACTGCAATTATTGAAACTGAAAGGATACTGGGAAGGAAGTGAAGCCAACAAATGAAGTCTGACTTTGAGTCTACTTTTACTGGTACAACAGTGGTACATGCGCATATGACTTATCCTCTGAATTCAAATTTATCCACTTAAAAGTTTTTCTTTAGTGCTTTATTTCTATAATAATAAAATGATGAATGCACTTATATTAATAGTTAACTGTTAGTTTCCTAAAAATATTCTAAAGGGAACTGTTATTAAAAATAAAAAACTTCTGGGCATTGTGACGAGCGCCTGTGGTCCCAGCTACTTGGGAGGCAGAGGCAGGAGACTCGCTTGAACCCAGGTGTTGGAGGTTGCTGTGAGCCATGATGTCACAGCACTCTACCCAGGGGGACAGCTTGAGGCTCTGTCTCAAAATAAATAAATAATAAAAATAAAAAATTTATATGAAAATTTATTACCTAGTAGTGAAAAATCTTAGCACTTTTCTATGAGTAATCTGAACCAAGTCCCAAATAGCCACAAAAAAGTTTCTTTCTGCCTCCAGAACTCTGGTCCTTAATCTCCTTTGTGATCAGATCCCCCAAATCCTAGAAAACTAGAAACCATTTATTTAAATAAAATGTACAACATTAAAATGATGCATAAAATTTCAAGAGATTTGCAGTCTTCTAAAGATTCTCTGAGCCAAGTCACCTTGTTTTTCACAAAGTGTTTTCCATGTAGATTCTGGCCTTTATACTGTGGAATTGCTTTGCACTTTTGATACAATGAAAGTATTCAGAGATTATAACTAACACAACTGGCTCGGCGCCTATAGCTCAACCGGCTAAGGCGCCAGCCATGTACACCTAAGGTGGCGGGTTCGAATCCCCAGCCCGGACCCGCCAAAACAACAATGACGGCTGCAACCAAAAAATAGCCGGGCGTTGTGGCGGGCACCTGTGGTCCCAGCTACTTGGGAGGCGGAGGCAGGAGACTCGCTTGAGCCCAGGAGTTGGAGGTTGCTGTGAGCTGTAATGCCACGGCACTCTACCCAGGGGGACAGCTTGAGGCTCTGTCTCAAAAAATAAAAAAAAATAAAAAAAAAATAAAATAAAATAACTAACACAACTTTAACAAATGTCAAAAATGGCAATACTGAGTATTTTACAGGGGTTCAGAATTTGTGAAAGCACACATCTCTGCACAGTAACACAAAATAAAATAATACATATAAGAAACTAATATATAGTTGAAAAATGTGTTATCTAAGAAGATGCGGAAGCAAATTCCAAAGAGATGATATAGAAATTACGATTTTTTTTCAAAGTTCTATAATAGTATGATCTCACTAATTTAGCTAAAAAAGGATAACTCTGTGGCACAGCTTCCTTAAAACTATTTTTTATTGATATTCCAAAGGTCAAAAACCTCCAGGGGTAACTAGAATAATATACCTCACTGTGAAATATCTTTAAGGTGATTTTCAAGCCATCTTTGGTAATACCTTCTAATGCAAGATTGATAGTCATACTGGTAAAACTTTTTTCTAAAATTTAACAACATTTACAAATTTGAATAATTTAGACAAACACACTCCAGGTGTTCCTTTGCATTGCAAACAACCATTTGCTAGAAGTGCAAAATGTTGATGAAAATTTCATATTGCAAAGAAAACTGTGACAGTCATGTTTGAAATATTATTATAAAATTTGTCCTTCCAATGGAATCTTTTGATATGCAAGATTTAAAATGAAACTTGGTTTCTCTAAAGTGGAAGGATGGTTTTTAATATTCCGTTTCTATGCAAAATAATGCAAGTGTACCTTTAAAAAGACAAGCAACTCTTAAAGTGTGTGTTAATAAACAAGCTCAGAGAAATAATTCTATACTAAACTGCTGTTCTTCCTTCAGCAAAATAGGAGAAATCATCTATGCTCAAACTCTAAAAAGAGCGATAAAGAGTGTATGTACATGAGGTTTATCTTACAAGGGTACAAGTGAATCTTTCTAAGAGTAGAATGTGAACGTTTTAAAATAATAACTAAGAAAATGACATGAAGGCTATGTTAACCAGTTTGATGGAAGCGTTTCGGATTGTGTGTGAAAACCCCACACTGTACCCCAGAAGTGCATTAATGTACATAGTTACCATTCAATTAAAAAAAAAGAGAGAGAGTATATGTACAGAAAAAAGACAAGATTCAGGCTCAGCACACAGGTGAGCCTTGAAGCTTAGGAAAAATACTCGGTGATGCCCAAGAGAGAAGTCTCAGTAGAAGCCCAGTATATCCAATGTCCTATCGCTACATCTATGGTTCCAGTTATTCCAGGAGGCCAGTCTCTCTACTCAGGTCCAGAACAACATGTTAGAAATACTGGTTACTTGGTATTATTTTTACAGAATTAAAAATAAGTTATATTGGCTCAGAGCCTGTAGCTCAAGCAGCTAAGGGGCCAGCCATATAACCAGAGCTGGAAGGTTCGAATTCAGCCCGGTTCTGCCAAACAACAATGACAACTGCAACCAAAAAATAGCCAGGTGTTGTGGTAGGCGCCTGTAGTTCCAGCTACTTGGGAGGCTGAGGCAAGAGAATGGCTTGAGCCCAGGAGTTGGAGGCTGCTGTGAGCCGTAATGCCACAGCACTCTACCCAGAGCAACAGCTTGAGGCTCTGTCTCAAAAATAAATAAATAATTTACACTGGAATTGGAAGAAAAGCATGAGAGAATTCCCTACATTCTAAATTTACTTTTTTGTGTCTTATATCTATTTTTTGTATACTCTATAATTCTAGGCATTTAATATGTATTCGTTGAATATATAAATAAGCTACTTACAGTTAATCAAGAACTAAATTATTAATTCATTTTCCAGTAGGACTTACACAATCTTAGTAGGCTGGAAGTGTTCTTAGAGGTCAGCTAGAACAACACCTCTTTTCACCTATGAGGAAATTAGATCCCAACGATGTTAAGTAACTCACCTAAGGTTACACACAGTTATTGATACAGTGAGGAACAAACTAGTCAATGGGCTAAAAATTCTGTATTCTCTATGTTTCATTTTCTTATTTAAGGATATCACTAGTCTATAATCATTGTCACTGTTATTTTCACCAGCCAATATTTGGTGTGTTGAACACTATCTTTAATAGTCACAAAAATCCCATGAGATAGGTATTGTCCCCATTTAAAAGTTATGCAAACCAGAAGTCACACAGGTGGTGTGTGAACTCAATGAGTCAGGATTCAAAGACAGCATCATCTGATCTGAAACCCAGGACTTTTCTATTTCACTTCATTACCTGCTCCAAAATGGTACTTTCTAATTTCTAAATATATATGAATTTCAACCTACAAATTACCTGACTGCACTTAAAATATTTTGACAATTAAAAATTCTATTTGCCTAAATTTCACTTATTCTTTTTAGTGCCAGCCATGTCTATTGAATTAAATAGATACTGGCTACAAAAATACTTTGTAAACCAGGTGTCCTCAAACTACAGCCTGCAGGCCACACGCAGCCTGCCTAAAACATTTATCCAGACCTCCGGGTGTTTTTGCCGCCACTGCCTGTCCTGCTTAGCAACTGACTCGTCCCGGGGCCCCACAATCCAACCCTCCAACAGTCTGAGGGACAGTGAACTGTCTCCCTGTTTAAAAAGTTTGAGGACCCCTGTAATGTAAACTATAAAAAAGAAATTCAAAGAGTCACTAGACATATAATGCAAATGTAATACAGTATTTGTTTGCCATGAGAAAATCGGGGTAGACTATCTCCCACAGGTAACATCCAATACATTTAGAACTATGGTTTTAGCCTTTCAGGCACAGAAATCCAATTTTGTCACCACGCTTGAAGAAGACTCTCAAGGTCAGACTCACATTAATGAAGTTTAAAAAGAGTGAGCTATAAAATCACAATGCCAATTTAGTAATTAGGAGGAAAAAATATAACAATAACTAAAATATTTGTAAATCTCAAGGATTAGTATCTCCTCTCCCTGTAAAAAAAAATTACACTGGGAAGTCAAGTAACAGTTAAGAAGGTTGCCTGGTGATTATGGAATCAGAACAGACTGACGGAGATGAATGAATTCTCTCATGACCACAGACTAAAACAGATTGGTTTATTCATCTCCACATTAAGAATAATCTTTTCAATAGCACCAGAATAAATTCTACTGACTAAAATTCTTTCTCCCATCTCTCATAAATACTATCTCTTGGTCTTCTCAAACAATTAGTTGGCTAAGGAATTTATAATGAATGCATTATTCCTTTAGATAAATTCATATATTTCTACTAGGCTATAGGGAGTGCCTTCTAATCCTGGGGCCATCCTGTTTTAGATCATTCTATATAATGCTACCCTTACAGAAAATCCAACGATTTCATTGACTCAGAAACCAATGAGTCTATTTCCAAATTCTTAGAAATGACCTAAGTCTTAATAATGGCTGATATTTGAGTGATTATTTGTTGTTGGCTTTTTTTTTTTTGAGACAGAGCCTCAAGCTGTCACCCTGGGTAGAATGCTGTGGCATCACAACTCACAGCAACCTCCAACTCCTGGGCTCAAGTGAGTCTCCTGCCTCAGCCTCCCATGTAGCTGGGATCCCAGGCGCCTGCCACAACACCTGGCTATTTTTTGGTTGCAGCCATCATTGTTGTTTGGCAGGCCTGGGCTGGATTCAAACCTGCCACCTTAGGTGTATGTGGCTGGTGCCTTAGCCACTTGAGCCACAGGCGCTGAGCCTGAGTGATTATTTGTTAGCCCCATAATAACACATTAACATTCTTGGCTCGGCGCCTATAGCTCAACCGGCTAAGGCGCCAGCCACGTACACCTAAGGTGGCGGGTTCGAATCCCCAGCCCGGACCCGCCAAACAACAATGACGGCTGCAACCAAAAAATAGCCGGGCGTTGTGGCGGGCGCCTGTGGTCCCAGCTACTTGGGAGGTGGAGGCAGGAGACTCGCTTGAGCCCAGGAGTTGGAGGTTGCTGTGAGCGTGATGCCATGGCACTCTACCCAGGGGGACAGCTTGAGGCTCTGTCTCAAAAAAAAAAAAAAAAAAAAAACACATTAACATTCTTTATGCACAGTGTCTCTCAATTTTTGCCATAACTCTAGAAAGCAGGTTATTAGTTCCATTTTACAGATGAAGACACTCAAGTTTCCAAGAGAAAGTGAAATGCCCAAGGTCACACACCTTTAGAAAGGGAAAGAACTGAATCTGAATCTAGTCTGTTTGACTTCAGAGGCCAATATAGGATAACATATTTTTATTACTGCTAACCTATTTCTGGTTATTAGAATATGCATATGTATACACACACACACACACACACACACACACACACATATTGCATTTGAGGAAGAAAAATCTTTATGTTTCTAAGGAAAACTTTATATACAAAAATGTTTTTGGAATATTCAAATTATTACATTTGGCGGGGGGAGGGACAGAATCTCACTCTGTCACCCAGGGTAGAGGGCCATGGCATCAGCCTAGCTCACAGTAACCTCGAAGTCTTGACTTGAAGCCAATCCTCTTGCCTCAGCTTTCCGAGTAGCTGGGACTATAGGTGCCCGCCACAATACCTGGCTAGTTTTTCTGTTTTTAGTAGAGATGGGGTCTCACTCTTGCTCAGGGTGGTCTCATATTCTTGAGCTTCAGCACTGCATCCTTCTCAGCCTCCCAGAGTGCTAGGATTACAGATGGGAGCCACTGCTGTGTTTCCCTCATATACTGACATGCTTTGCTTCCTCACCTCCTTCAGAAACCATCTACTCAGAGGCCTTCCGTCTGCTCACTTAGTACACAGCATCTTCCCACTCCCTCTGCCTTACTATCTTCCTTACCTGCTTTATTTTTAATAGCATTTAATACTGCCTGATATATTTATATTTATTTACTTTTTATCCCACCTTTTCTTTCCCACCAGATTCCTCTCAATCAAATGTAAGCTTTAAGAGAATAGGGACATTGTTTTTGTCACTATTCTTTCTCTAGCTCCTAGAACAGTGCTGGCACATAGTAGGTACCTGATAAATACTTCTTTAGTAAATTAATTAATATTAGCAGCATGATCTACATGTATCTTATCATTACAAGAGTGGAATAATTTGGCTGGAGTCTGGGGTTATAGTGACCTATGAGCAGGCTGCTCTAGCCTAAGTGACAGAGCAAGATCCTGTCTCTAAGGAAAAAAACAAAAAGAATGAAGAAGCAGCATAAGATGATATACTCTACTAGTCAATGCATTTCTTTAATGGAAGGTCAATATAATAAAATAAGATTAAAGTAGAGAGAACTAAACTATTAAAAACAAAATGTCTTTATCATATAGTATGAAGCATTCTAAAAGAATGAAATAGAAGCATGAAATAACTTACTGTACTGGTCAATGTGTTTATTTCCCGTTCAGCTTTATGTAATTTAGTATTTAAAAAGGTGTTTTGTTCATTACTTGATTGTAGTTCTTTTTCCAAGCGTTCGACCTGTAGTTTAGCTGACTGTTTTTCAGCCTTTTAATAAAACAAAATATTTTAAAATTTGTTCATAATTTTTCACAACTTTATCAAAACAAAATAAGCACTATTTAAAATACACATATAATTAGACAAAAAGTTATTCAAAATCTCAACAATTTTAACATGTACCAAAATAATAAGAGTTTTCTCAAACTAAGTGGTAGAATTCAAATGAAAGGTATTTGCTCCAGGAAATATGCCACAAAAGGTATTCTGGACAAACAACGTATCAATAGCCACTAGCAAAATAAAGCTCGTATACTTCTCTCCTGAGAGAAAGTCCTTAAGTTATTAATTTAATACCTATTAACTCAACCCAGACATAATTAAAACAAATATTTTGGGGAATTTCCAGGCCACAGCAGATATGGAAAAGCATATTTCAAGACAGAAGAGAGAGCTCATCAACAGTAGTAAGTAGTGCAAATTGAAGATCTAAATCAGTGGAGATTTTTTTTTGGAGTAAGGGAGAGAGAAGAATTAGAAATCCTCACTCATCTGGAGACTTCTGAAGTATAAGCAAAGAAGCTCTTCACCTCTTCATATAATTAAAATTCTTAATGAAGTCTGTTTCAAAAAAATTTCTTGTTGGTAACACTCATTGTACTCTTTAATTAGAGACAAAAAACTAAAGGCTTTAAAAAATATTACTCAAAATAATTAAAATGAAAAATGTTGGCATTTAAAGGAATAGCTTCAGCTTAACTCTATCATCTCATTTACTTTACACTGATGCCCTCCATCTGCAATAGGGTTACATTCTGATAAACTCATTGCAAATTCAAAGTACCAAAGTCCCAAATGCATTTAATATACCTACCAAACATTATAGCTTAGCTTAGCCTGTATTAAATGTTCTCAGAACATTTACATTAGCCTACAGTTGGGCAAAATCATCTGGCAACACAGCTCCATGTAGAGATGGTTTACCCTCACGATTATGTGGATGACCAGGAGCTGTGGTTTGGTGCCACTACCCAGCCTCAAGATAGTCAGATCATAGCCTGGGAAAATATCCAAATCCAAAATTCGCCTTGGTATGGTGGTTCATGCCTGTAATCCTAGTACTCTGGGAGGCCGAAGTGGGAGGACTGAGTAAGCTCAAGAGTTCGAGACCAACTTGAGCAATAGCAAGTCTCTACTAAAGATAGAAAAATTAGCCAAGCATTGTGGCAGCAGCCTGTAGTTCCAGTCACTCAAGAGATTGAGACAGCAGGATCACCTGAGACCAGGAATTTGAGATTGCTGTGAACTAGTGCTACAGCACTCTAGCCTAGGCAACAGACACTCTCTCTCAACAAAAAACAAACCCTAAAATTTAAAGTATAGTTTCTAATGAATACATACTGCTTTCATACCATCATAAGGTAAAAAATCATTAAGTCAAGCCATCTTAGGTTGGAGACTATCCGTATCTTCAATATGATAATGAGTGTATGTAACAAATAATTTGGAGGAAAAAACCTGTTTTCTTTAAATATAAAATCATACTCTCTGGGCATACACGCCAAGAAAGTTAAAAAAAGAAATACTTGCTATCATGTGCTTATTTTAATTTCATCTGACAAATGATAATTTTTTTTTTTTTGAGACAGAGCCTCAAGCTATCCCCCTGGGTAGAGTGCCATGGCATCACAGCTCACAGCAACCTCCAATTCCTGGGCTCAAGTGAGTCTCCTGCCTCAGCCTCCCAAGCAGCTGGGACCACAGGCGCCCGCCACAACGCCTGGCTATTTTTTGGTTGCAGCCATCATTGTTGTTTTGGCGGGCCTGGGCTGGATTCGAACCCACCACCTTAGGTGTATGTGGCTGGCGCCTTAGCGATAAAATTAAATATAGACTCTTGAAAATGATGAACCTTCTATCTTTTTGTCATCATTCAACTTGCCCTGAAAATAATCACTCCAAACAAACTCAGTGAAGTTCCACACTGGAACTACATACTATATTCGACTGCAATCATCTCACTTATTCTGTCACTATGTAAAATATTAATACATTAAAGGTGGAAAGATGGCAACATAAACAGTCTCACTCTGAAATGAACTGCTCCATGTCTAAGGTCCAATGATATTGACAACTTTAATTCAGAAAACCAATAAATACTGACAGCGCTTCAGGCAAAAAATAAAAAAGTGACTTCTACTCTTCAAAACGTATCAATGTATGCCTTGTACCAGCTTGTTGGCTGGAAAATAATTTTGGGGGTTGGATATTGAATTTTAACTACAAACCAGGTGCCCATTAATTTCCCTCCAACCCAAATCATTTCATACCCATTCCAAAGGAGGGATAAAAAACACTTTGAACTGCATCAAATAAATGAAAAAAAATTAAATTGGCATAATTGCTACAAGTCAAGCACTAAGAACTAGGGGAGTAAGCACATCTGAATAAAATGGAAACTGAGAATTTTCAAACAGCAATACCTTTGTAAGAGTACTAGACTGACTCTGCCAACACTTAACTTTCTCTAATGAACTCAGGAAAATAATTCAGTAAAGGTTTGTATGTATTAGTAGCCAAGCTGAATTTTACTACTATGGCAAGAAGCTGTCATAAGATATGTAAGATAGTATTTCTGTTCAAATAAGATTTATAATTTTAAGATCTCAAATCCCAATGTAAAGAACATACTATCTTGGAAGAAATTATTCTTTCTGGTTTGAGATGATTTAGTCTCCAGAAGCTCTAATATATGTATTTTTCATTTTGCGTATTCCATTATGTGGCATTATAAGAGTTAAGTCACTTGAGATAGGTAACTTGACTCCCAAAGAACAAATATCCCTTTGTAAACGTGGTAGCACAGTACTGCTTACAAATCAATAGCTTTCATCTTTACAAAAAGAATACATACTCTGGGGATTCCACAAATGCGTAAGCATTAGATTAGTGAGCATACACTTATAATCTAAAAAGTAAAGGCTTGTCCATTGCATTTTTAAAAAGTATGCCATTCTCTACTGGGAAGCAATTAAAACCTTACCTCCAGGGATCTGATCGTAGCCTGCATCTCAGCCAACTGCCGCACTTGTATTCTTTGGGCACTTTCTACCTGAGCATCAGAATTCTCTTTTTCAGCCCTTAATTCTGTTACTTCAGCCTCTAAACCTTTTAATTTCTGACACAATTGAACTTTTTCTCGAACAAGTTGCTCCACTCGTTTGCTGTCTCTTGTGAGATCAACACTAAGCAGCTGGTTACGCAGTTCTTCTTTATCTTTCTCCAGTCTTACAATCTAATAATAATTTGAAAGAAAGCATACAACCTTAAATTACGGAATTTCCAGTCATGAACATGCTTTACAAATTAGTGAATTAAAATTAAAAATTACACAATACAAAAGCTCAGGTGGTAAAATGAATTACAATGGAAAAAATCTAAAAGGTCACGTTCTTCATTCTGTATTCAGGGTGACTCAAATGTGAGGGCAAGGACTTTGTCCTATGTTCCCTCTATCTCTTCACAGTATCTGGCACAGGGCTTAATCAGTTGCTGACTAAAATTCAAAATTAAAAATAATATAAAAATAATTACTAAAAATACACCAAGTATTTTAAAATTCATCGAAACATTATAGGGATTCATGTGAGACCAAAAACTCTAACACTGCTGAGCTTTTCTTCTTGGGCTATGTCTATACTAATAAGATTATCTTTTCAAGGCAACTTAAGTCACACCAACACTGCTTGTCTGTGTAAATAAAAACAAATGTGATTGATGAGTGTTTTAAATGACAGCTTAGAGTTCATTAAAGTCCTGGTTGTGATGATGGCCTGGTTGTTAGTTCTCAGATTATAGAAAGAATTGAAAACCATCACTCCAGGGCATGTGTTAGAGTCACTGGGGAACTTCTAGAGCAGAAACACCACTGGTGTCGTCATTCATGCCAACTGTCACTGCCAGTTAGGCTCCAAACTGCTTCCTAACCTCTAAGGCATTTCAGCGGTTCTTCACCTCTGGGACAATGGGGCCAAGCAATCAGGGTAGAGCTCATTCTTTCCCTTTCCTGATCTCTCCTCAACTATCTATCGAGACGGAGGGAGGGAGGGAGGGAAGAAGGAAGCCGCTACTGTAAACAAGGGCAAGGGTTGTTTGTAGCCAGGATGAACTTCAAAGACTCCCTCTATGCCTAAAGAAATGATCTGCAACCTAGGCAAAAGTGGTCACAGAGCTATCAATAAAAAGTTACCAATAAAAAGCTATTAATAAGGCTCGGTGCCCATAGCTCAGTGAGTAGGGCGCCTGCCACATACACCGAGGCTGGCAGGTTCGAGCCTGGCCTGAACCTGCTAAACAACAACCAAAAAAAATGACAACTGCCACCAAAAAAACAGCTGGGTATTGTGGAAGGTGCCTGTAGTCCCAGGTACTTGGGAGTCTGAGACAAGAGAATCACTTAAACCTAAGAGTTTGCAGTTGCTGTGAGCTGTGATGCCATGGCACTGTACCATGGGCAACCAACATAGTGAGACTCTGTCTAAAAAAAAAAGCTATAAATAAAAAAGAGACCTCCACCCCAGGGAAGGATCTGTTTTCTACATCTGCAAAATGGGAAATTGAACTGGAGGCAATGTGAGATCCTTTTCAGTTTTAACATGTAGTGATTTCAACTTGGTTTTTTCATGTTGAATTTAAAATGTCAATAAGAAATAGAGGTAGAGCTATCCAGCAGGCCAAATAATAGCATTTTTTTCTAGAAAATAAGATTACTCCTCAAAGGTAGCCTTCCGAGTTAAGCCCTCAAAAGACCAACTAATTATTATCTCTTTCCTATTTTTCCTTTCACACTTTACATAAAACCATGGCATGTAACCTGGTTTGGTCTCTGACTACCTTTGTTTTTCCTCCGTATTTTTTTTTCCTTCAACAAGCTGTGGTAACTGTGCAAGTCACATTTTCACTCTTGTCTCAGATGAAATGAACGACGTGAGATGATCTTTAAGATACCATTTAGCTTTTATATGAGGTAATTTAAACATGGTTTTAATGTGCTGTATCAGAGTACGACAACTCATCAAGATCACAGGCAATGTTTAACTCAGGTTCAGACAATGGTGCCCGTTACCCAGCTCTGTGCATCAAGTACTGAGTTAAGGGCTCTACACATAAAATCAACGGTAACAATAATTTCTCTTGTAGTTCTCATTTTACACTAGGTGTCACAAGGCTCATGTTCTGAACCAGCATGCCCCCTACATTATTGCTTTTTCCACTAGTGTGGAGAGCTACCTCTATGATAGCTGAATGGACAGCCAGAGCTATGGGACTAGATGACAGCTAGCTAATGGCTGAGTAAGGATTAGATTCCACGTTTTAACTGCTAAAGCAGACATCACTATGAGATCATTCTTAACGCAAACTGGTAATCACTAATTTCTCTATTCACTTACTCATTCACAGATATTTACTGAGTACTTACTGAGTACCCAGCACTGCTATAAGTAGTAAGGATACAACCCAGCGGACAAGCAACAAACACAAAACCTGTGCTGTCAAGGAGCTTATTACAGTGTCATCACCACAGCACCAGTGATTGTCCTAGGCATCGGGACACAATCTCAGACCTTTCCTTTTCTTCCACTCTCAAACTCACGTGTCCATCTTCCTTGAAGTCTCTTCTCAACCCTTCCTCTGAATTTCCAAAGGTCTTTACTTTAATTCTTCTTTTATAACACTTATTCAGATCTGCCTATATCACAGTTACCTCTACATTTATTTTATTTTCTTCTAAAATATAAATCTGCTTGACAGGTAAAATGATGTATTAGCCAATTTTACTTTTTAACAAGTTGTTGAAGTACAGAGAATGGAAGACAAACAGATCATGGATGAAGAACACTGGTTCATTTCCTTTTCAAAGAATTATAGCACCATTCCACTTCTCCAAGGCACAGGAGAAAGAAAGGCAGTGTTATCGGATTGCTCCATGCATTTTTGTTTTTATTATCTTTATGATGCAGCAAAGATAAATAGGTTAGATGTTCTGGAATCCAACTGCCTACGTCTCTTTTTCCTATTTTAAAGATAATGACCTACTGTCTTCTGCCTTGTATTATTTTTTTAAAAAGTCTGTTGTCATTCTTATCTTTGTTCTTCTACTAAAATGTCTTTTTTCCTCTGGTTACTATTTTTAAATAAAACTTTTTATTTTCAGATGATAAGTTCACACAGAATTACTGTGAAGAATAACAAAGAAATCCTGTATGTCCTTGACACAGTTTGCCCTGATGATAACATTTCTCTTCTTTTACTTCATGGAAGATGTTATGCAGAATTGGTCTTAATTCCTCTTTAAACACTTGGTAAAATCCTCTGGTGAAACCATTCATTTGGGGCATCTTTTTAATTATTGATTCAATTTCCCAAATAGCTGTAGACCTATTCAAATTACCTATTTCATATTGGGTGAGCTGTGGTAGTTTAATGTATTTTGAGAAACTGATCCATTTCATCTACATTGTCTAATTTAGAGTTGTTCAAAGGGGCTTGTTATCCTTTTAATATCTACAAGGTCGTAAGTGATACTCCCTGTTTCATTCCTGACATAATCTGAATCTCCTTTTCTTGTTAGTCTTGCTAGAATTTGATCAATTTTGATAAACTTTAAAAAAAAATAGCCCTTTCACTGATTTTCTTTTGTGCATTTATTATAAATATTTTTTCAGAATATTATTTGGGTATAAATATTTTGGTTCCATGAAATGCTTTTATACAGTTTGAGTCAAAGTTACAATTTTCTCTGTTAATTTTGTGTTTTCAATTTTATCAATTTCTGCTCTTTATTATTTTCTTCCTTCAACTTGCTTTAGTTTTATTTTGATAATCTTTGTCTAGGTTCTTGAAGCAGGAGCTTGGTGATTTTATATGCATCTTTTCTGTTTTGAGACAGAGTTTTACTTTGTCAACCTCAGTAGAGTGCCGTGGCATCACAGCTCACCACAACTGCAACCTCAAACTCTTGGGCTCAAGAGATGTTCTTGCCTCAGCCTCCCAAGTAGCTGGGACTACACGTTGCCTGCCACAACACCCAGCTATTTTTAGAGATGGGGTCTCCCTCTAGCTCAGGCTGGTCTCAAACCATAAGCTCAGGCAATCTGCCAACCTTGGCCTCCCAGAGTGCTGGAATTACAGGCCTGAGCCACCGTGCCCCACCTTTACATGCACACACTTAGTGTTACACACTAAAAATTATGCTGCATTTTCGTTTACATTTGTGATGTATTTGTTGAAAGGTAATCTTCACTGAAATGTTTTCCATTGAAATTTTCTCCTTGACTCAAATTATTTGAAGCAAGTCATTTCATTTCTAAACGTCTGAATATTTCCCTGTTACTTTTCTGTTACTGATTTCTAGTTTGAATCCACTGTGGTCAAAGAACTCACTCTGTATGATTTCAAGTTTTGTAAGTTTGCTGAGGCTTATTTTACAACCCAGAATATGGTCAATCTTGTATATGTTCAGGGAGCACCAATGTGTTTGGGTACTCTAGTTGAGTGAAGTGTTACATAAATATTAACTAGATCCTGTTGATTAATGGTATTGTCAAGTTCTTGCTGATATTCTCTTTTTCTCTTTTTTTTTTTTTTTTTGAGACAGTCTCACTCTGTCACCCAGGTTAGAATACCATCATAGCATCAGTGGCATCATCACAGCTCACTGCACCCTATATTTTATACCAGTTAAAATTATAAAATTGAGAGGGGGCAAGAGTGGGCTCTATTTTGAGTTTTGACATTATTCTTGCTATTTCTATACAGTATATTTGAAGTTATATTTGCTGTTCCATGATCCACAGCCACCTCCCCAGGTTTTACTGATTTTATATATACAAACTAGAGTATGAAGGTAAGTGATGAGACGAAAACAAATTCCCAATTATCCACTCAGTAATACTGCTTCTGCATAATCAATTGGGAAGCAGAAGGGGAAAAAACTTCCATCTTATCAGAAATTTTACTTTCCTAGTCTCTATTAATTATGACTTCTTAATTATCATTCATCTTCAGATTACTAAGGCTATCATAACACATACCAATTATGAAAATTGGTGATACCGTTAACCCCTTAAAATTTTTAATAGATACTATTTGGTTTTTCATGGGTGAAAATAAATTAATCAGATTTCAGATGCAGGTTTCATTCTTTAAAAGAAAAAACACAACAAAACTAAGAATCTAGAGAATACAAACAATCATTACCACATAATTATCTAAAATCATCATTAGATTTTAAAAGCAAAGTATAAAAGCACCACTATACAGAACCTCAGTACTTACTCTTCAATATACTTAATCTTGATTTTAGCAAGGAAATTTTTATCTTTCCTACTTTTCACAATAAAATTTTACATGTAGTTCCTTTAAGGCTGTCATAATTACAGATGCAAATCTTCTCATAATCACACATAGTATATATATATACCTACCTCTCAACAAAATTATAGTTGTTGGATGGCCCCTACTTGAAATGTCGATTTCAACTTACTGGCCACCACTGGATGAGTTGACAGGTTACTGGATGGGTAAAACCCAGGAAGTGTGTTTGACCACATGTTGTTAAGACCCAGGCTTAGGGCATTTGGAAGGTGAGTAGTGGTCTGGTTTGTGGGTTTGAGGGTCTGGGTGGAGACTGCATTTTGTTCTCTGTGCAAACCACAGGAATGTGACACTGAAGGTAGACTTAGTCTATATCCTTTCCCACTCCCTCTTGAACTGAAGCTAGAGAGAATGGGCATTTTTTTAAACATTATAGCATACTCTGAGACAATATGATGGTATTAAATAAAAACAAGAAACTGACTAAATGCCCTGGGCTGGGAGTGGGCTACCTAAATTCTATTAACTGGCTGCTGACTTTCTGTGATATTTTGGACAATTCACTTATCCTTTAAAGTAAAGAATGTAAGATGGTCTTGCCCTACCTCACTTCTTACAAGTAGCAGTAAGATAGTACATGAATAAAGCACTTCAGGCCGTAAAGAATGTTTTAAATGAAAAAATTATTACAAATATTTATAGTGTTCTGGTACTATATTGTTAACGGACTCAAATGATCCAAAGTTCAGCTTCTTACATACAAAACAATCATGAAACAATCTGTTCACTGATAGGAATAAATCAGTCTGCTCCAAAAAGCAGTTTTAGTTTTTATTAGATGCCTAGAACACTATAAATATTTAGTAATCGGTAAAAGACAGTGAGTATATTTTAACTCTTTTTTTTTTTTTT